>NC_089752.1:67842819-67895319 GCF_040412425.1 Macrobrachium rosenbergii
AACCCTTCATCTTTCGTGGCAGAGTGGTTACATGGAGAACGCACTAAAACACACACACACAGACACACACACACACACACACATATATATATATATATATATATATATATATATATATATATATATATATATATATACATATACAGGGTGAACCAAAAGTAGGTGGATAGTAGATGATAACAATTTTGAGATTACAGAGTTATATTAACTAATGTAATTAAATTTTTATAAACAATTATTACATTTACAATTAATTTTTATTGTATACAATAATAAAATACAAAGGCATTGAAAATTTTACTACTGCAGGTGCTCGAACTGCTGTCCATCACAATTTACAAAACTTTGAAATCTACCTTTCAAGCCTCAACAAACATTTTTGTACAAGTCTCTTTGTGTATTAATTTCTGAAATGCATCTCTAAAGTAATTTTTCAAGTCATCAAAACTTTGTGGTTTTTGACCATAAACTTTATCCTTGAATACAAACGCCATAGTTATAATAAACACCATCGTTATAGTGTAACCCTAACAGAAACCCTTTTCCGCCTACTGTCTACCTATAAGAAACCCCACATTTCATACTTATATAAAGAGTTACAATTTTGGAACGTTTCATTAAAACGCCGTTGTGGCTTCGTTGACGTATTGACCTAAGTGGGGAATGAAGCACCTGGTAGATAGCTGACTGAGATAATGGGAGTGAGGTTGGAAAGGGATTGTCCTAGGAATCTCACTTCAGAGTGCGTGCTGAGAACTTGAAAGCTAACACCTCCTGTATTCACCCATGTGCAGTATATATATACATACACACACACACACACACACACACACACACACACACACACACATATATATATATATATATATATATATATATAATATATATACATATATATAAATATATAAATATATAATATATACTGTATATATACACACACACACACACACACATATATATATATATATATATATATATATATATATATATATATATATATATATGTTGTACTAATTTGAGACTTGTATTTCTCTTTTGAGAAATAAGACTGATATTTTAAATTGCCACCTTTGACGTCACATTTCTGGAAAGTAATAATGTGAATATAAGCATTAGATTTACAATTATCAAATTCATTTTAATAATGGCTTTTAGATCAAAATCAACCGATCATTAACTAGTAAATAACTTTTACGAGAACTCTTCTGTTACATTTTGTCTTAATAATAGGAATTGGTCAAAACAGTGTACAGTCAAGGACGCTATCAATGAATATATCCTGCCAGTGTCCATCCATCTCTCTTGATCTTATCTATTATTTGCTGCCGATCTTAATTGTATGGATTTAAGCTCTTCAAAATCTGCACTAAAGATGAATATACTGTCAATATAAGCATGCGTTGTGACCGACAAAAATGCAGATAACCTCTTAACTGAATTGAACATTGATCACAGGACTTTGAATGAAATATCTGGAGCAAGGTAGAGCTTTAGTTCCAGAAAATTATTAAGAAAGCAATTTGCTAGCTGAGTGCTACTAGCACTGAAAAGGTCTCAAAAAAAGGGGAAGCCATCTTTTTGAGAATAAATCAGGTGTCGAAGCAATCAATCGGAGAGATACACTAAATGGAAGTTTTTGACAATTTCCACCATTTCTCATCATAATAACACACTTGATACTGATAAATTATCAAATACACACACACACACACACACACACACACACACACACACACACACACACACATATATATATATATATATATATATATATATATATATATATATATATATATATATATATATATATATATATATATACATATGCTCTTTTTAAGTCTCGGATAGGTAGCTCCCGGAAGTAATAGCCTGCTGTTTTTCAGCAACTATATATACTGGGACGCGGCTGCCAGTCCCATGACTTTTCTCCATTCTAGCTGCAACTCACTATAGTCGAATAACTAACTGGCATGTAATTAATTTACTGTTTAGGCCAAGAGAGGCGAAATGGGTTTTACAGGAACATATCCTCTTTCGCGCCTTCCTCGTTCTCTGACTGTTGAGACGAATGTATTGATCAGTAAAATGGGTATATATGCACTAAAATGATTAGTATGCCAAAGAAACCAAGTGGAAATTCGTCATATGTGTAACTTTCGATCCAGTCAAGTCGACTTCTAGAAAAAAACTATAACAGTTCGGTGAGAGGAATTCCCTAATTATTTACGCCGTAATTGGTTAGATCGATTTAGTTTACGGGAAAAATGGAAGTATGAAGACTTAAGAGACATTTTCCAAAAGCAAACAAATTTTTACTTTTCTTTTCTTATCCTTCTTCGGTCGTTGCTGCTTTTGCCGCGCGTTTGATTCGCGGCGCAAATGCTCTTGAGATGATATTGAGGTATTATCTTTCTCCGTTGCACCCCGAGACAGGATCTGCCAGGTTCCCCTTAATAGCGTATCCGTTTCCTCTAAGCTTCAATCATAGCAGTCAGCATTTCTCTTACCTACAGTCTGAGAATGTTTAGGGTCCGTGCTTTCGAATTGCAAATTATATGAAAAATGGTTCAAGAAATAAAAGGAGCAGTCTCACTTGTTTATCAATTTAAGATAACTCCTTAAGAAGCACTTTTGTTACCATTCAAAGCTACTTGAATTTTCCAAGTCATACAAAACTTACTTCCTTGTAAATGGTGGTCATGTCAGTACTGCAGCGCAGTGCATTGTTTGTGGGAAATGAAAGAGGATTCAGATGATGAATTCAAGTGTGTGACGAGCTTGAACACTGCAGGCGCTTGAATGTTCTGATGCCGGTGAAAATATCTAATAGGTTTTCACTCTTGACATATATACAAATTATTATGGAATCTATAGATAACAGTACTCAACTTATAAATCGCCACTGGCTATTGAGGGAAAAAATGAGCTGTACAAAAATGACCACAAAATGTGATAACATTGATTTGTTCCTCCATCTATTTGTTATCCTTCAATGACAGTATGCCAAGGAAGTAAAGACTGGTTATTCACAAAATTTTTGTGGGAAAGCGGTAGCTCTCTCTCTCTTGGAACTACAACCTACATCTAATGTGTATAAATCAAACCTGGTTTATAAAAATGAACTGAACAGTTGCCACTGCCTGGTTATATCCGAGTTAAAAAAAAATGCTACTAGCAGTATTCCTCTCTGCAACAAGAAGCTACCAACCCCTCTAAACTCTCCTGCTATTCTTACAGCGTTTCCATGTACGTAAATCCTAACTACTATCACCATTCATACCTCACTCTTCTACGTGAATTCATAACACTGTATAAGGAAGTATTTTACCGCTGGCATCAGTAATATCTGTAACCAAAAATTACTGACTTACCCGAAAGTGTTGATAGATGTGAGCGAGCGGTAGTCCTCTCTCTTGAAACTAAACCCTGCATCTAATGTGTATAAATCAAACCTGGTTTGCAAAAATAATTTTGTTTCGAAAATCTAACATAAGAAAGGTTAAAAATGGTAAATAAACATAAACCTAAAATGGAAAGGAAGAGGGAAATGAATATCTTCCCAAACTTGTTATCAGTCACAAGAACTGTGAGTGGGATTCTTCCCATCTGAACCCCCAGTTACTATTCATTCCCCATTCTAATTTTGTCCTTTTGTCACCAGCTCACTTAAGTGGCCATGCCCATTTGTAGGTGTGTCTGCACCTGTCTACCCATGCAGGTGTATGTGCATAACTTTGCATGGCAATGCATGGCTATCCATGAAACATACTTCCAGCAAGGAACCAGGTCCCAGAGTCCTTACACTTCAGCTCCTCCAAAATAAGTGTATGGCTTTTCACAAACGCTCTCAACACTTACCCCACAAGCCACGTTTCATCACCAACAAACATATGAACACTTTCTTCATGACACACCCTTATTCCCAGTTCTAACTGGACAGAGCTTCTAGGATATTCGAGGCAAAACGTTGATGAGCCATTCCAGCCACATGTCGCTGATACAGCTGTGACTTTCATTTGGACACTGTGCTGAGCTCAGCAGACCATCGGGCATTCACCTAAGCGTCGGAATGTGATGAATGCCACAAAATATTTCCTGTCACATACTAACTGTAACTAACAGAAACAGTGCTCAGCCACCACCTTGTGTCGATCTCGACACAAATCATGCTTATTCCACATTTACTCTGCAGCTTCATGTGTCACTGTCATTTCAACGACTGGACATTGCTTCTCCTTGAAACAACACAAATTTGCGCACCTCAGAACTATGGTAACATTCATTATCATGACAATTACTAGCAATGCAGCTAGAACACTCGGTAACACCAGTTTATGACTATGCTTCAGTTCTATATCATCAATTTCTGCATTCTCCTCTATTAATGCTTGCAACGTTGTAATCTCTGCTGCATTCGGTAATTCAACTAAATCATGGTGACGATGTTTATGTTGTAGAAAAATGTTTGCCGTCGAATTATAAACCCTTCTGCTAGAAGAGTTCTCATAGATCTTGGTGATGCTGCAGCTTCTACAAAAGACTGCTGTGGACGTTTGCATGGGAACCACCATATAGTCGTTGAGAATCGGTACAAAACTAGACTTTGTAGCTGTTACGTCATGTGTCAGTTGAAACTCACAACCCCTTAAAGTGATATCTGCTAATGTGAACCCCTTATTGTCACAAACATATTTATTATGGACCAACGTACATCTGTCTTTATAATCTATACTGAAGACTGATATCTAGTATCCTTTATGTACATGACTCCATTCCCTCTAACATCACTACTGAGTTATTATGTGTACTAGGAAAAGGCCTTAATATATAACGATTAAATGGTTCCTTATCATAACATTTGATCGTTGTCAGTTTGCAAAATTTCTTTTACAATGGATTTTTCTTGTAGAGGGGGTTTCTTGTGTCCTTGAGATTTTTTGCCATTCTTCTGATTACTCATTGGAATTTCAACGATCAACCCTCTGTCTGACAAATATACCTATATTATCCCATAACCTATATATATATGTATATATATATATAAATATATATAAATATATATATATATATATATATATATATATATATATATATATATATATATATATATATATATATAAATGGATGTATGTATGTACAGTATGTGTGTGTGAATACATTGAGCAATTTCAACCAAACTTGGTATACATATGATTTGCTATCTGGGAAAGAACACTGGCACCAAAGGGGGGCCGGTGTGGGAAGGGGAGTGAAATGTAAAAATTACAGAAAACAAGAGATATTAGTGCCTAATCCATAGTTTTCAAGATTGCTGAGATGAATAGTGACACTCCTGATGCCCTTTAAGTCCAAGTTCAGCCCTGATAGGGAGGATGTGGGAAGGGGGTGACATGTAAAAATAACCGAACCGACAGATATTAGTGTCTAACCCATAGTTTTTGAGGCTGCTGAGAAGGACAGTGACACTCCCAATGCCCTTTAAGTCCAAGTTCAGCCCTGATAGGAAGGGGTTGGGAATGGGATAACATGTAAAAATAGCCGAAAACAACAGATATTCGTGTCTAATTCATAGTTTTCGAGGTTGCTGAGATTAATAGTCACACGCCTGATGCCCTTCAAGTCCAAGTTCAGCCCTGTTAGGAAGGGGGGTGGGTGAGAAGGGGGTGGGAAGGTGGTGACATGTAAAAATAACTGAAACAACAGATATTAGTGTCTAATCCATAGTTTTCGAGGTCCCTGAGAAGAATAGTGACACTCCCGATGCCCTTCAAGTCCAAGTTCAGCCCTGATAGGAAAGGGGATTGAGAAGGAAGTGCGAAGGTGGTGGCATGGAAAAATAACCAAAACAACAGATATTAGTGTCTAATCCATAGTTTTTAAGGTCCCTGAGAAGAGTAGTAACACTCCCGATGCCCTTTAAGTCCAAGTTCAGCCCCAATAGGAAGGGGGTGAGAAGGGGTGGGAAAGGGGTGACATGTAAAAATAATAAAAAACAACAGATATTAGTGCCTAATCCATAGTTTTTGAGTTCGCTGAGATGAATAGTGACACTCCCAATGCCCTTCAAATCCAAGTACAGCCCTGATAGGAAGGGGGTGAGAAGGGGGTGACTTGCAAAAATAACCAAAAACGATACATATTAATGTCTAAGCCATAGTTTTCGAGGTTACCAAGAAGAATAATGGCGCTCCTGATGCCTTTTAAGTCCAAGATCAGTCCTGATAGGAAGGGGCGTGGGAAGGGGTGGGAAGGTGGTGACATGTAAAAATAACCAAAAGCTACAGATATTAGTGTCTAATCCATAGTTTTTGAGGCTACTGAGATTAATAGTGAAACTCCCAATGCCCTTTTAAGTCCAAGTTCAGCCCCGACAGGAAGGGGGGCCGGTGAGAAGGGGTGAAAAATAAAATGTAAAAAATGACAGATTTTAGAGTCTAATCCATAGTATTCGAGATTGCTGGGATGAATACAGACACTCCGGATGCCCTTGAAGTCCAAGTTCAGCCCCAATAGGGGGGGGGGGGGACAGCAGTTGAGAAGTGGTGAAATATAAAATGTCAAAAATGCTGGGCAATGTAACTGAAGAACTATCTTAACAGGAATGATAGAGAGAGAGAGAGAGAGAGAGAGAGAGAGAGAGAGAGAGAGAATTCAATGATTGTCATTCAGAGATTTCCCAGGCACTTTTCTGGTTAATAAATTAAAACAACACAAAATAAAAGCATTACAGTCTTGTTTAAAGTATATTGCAGAGAAGTGACTGACATAAGAACCTTGACTCTGGTATATTACCTTCGTCGGGAGATGGATTCCTTGTCTTCAGGGAGGGGCCGTCAGTGATGGAGGGTAGTGTTAAAGGGGTTCACTACAAAGGTAATGTGGGACAGCAAGGTACAGCTCAAGGGAGGAAGGGAGGACAGAAGAGTCCTGGGTAAGTTCCTATATCTGCTAAGTTTCTAAGGCCGATGTGCCTATGTGATGCCCTTTTATAGCATTGGGAGATTAAGATCCTGCTCCTTGTAGATGGCACTGTATGGCATCGGGACCATGTTTTCTATAAGGGTCTCGCACGCGGGGCATGGGGTTATCTGACCCAGTTGTTCAAGATGGTGCCAGTCACGTAGGTCGGTCACTAAGCACGGGAGCTGCTTTCTCCTTTGATTTTTCTCCTCTGCCAGCTTTGCTTGCCTCAGGCGGGATTAGCATCTCCGACAGAACAGCACCTGAAATCAAGTTCTTTGGGCAGTCACTTGGAAGGAAAAGGGATTAAGAGCTCACCCAAAAGGGAAGTGGTGAGGGGAGTCAATAGGGGCGAATTTTACCCACAGTTAATATTTACGGTTGAAATGAAAACAATGGGCATTATTTCGATAGAACATAAAATGTTCTTATATTGTACCTTACTTTACTTCTTGGAGGATGAGATGGCATTGTCTTATTACAATTTATTGAAAAACTTAACAGCAACCTCATCTGCCATCTTATTCCTTAACAGAAAAATCTCTACACACCTCGTTAACTCATCTACAATCACCAACAAGTGTTTATGCCCATACCCCGACTCATAAAAGTTTGTAGGCAAATACATATGCACCCTTTGAAATGGCCTGCTCAGGATAGGAAAAGACCCAAGTTTACACGACGTTACCCTCGCCAGTTTACACGAATTACACACAGAACCCACTCCTTCATAGATTTCTACACTGATGAAAACATATTTTTTCAAAAGTATTGACTACGAAATTTCTGATACGTCCTCTCAATCCCAAAATGTGGAAAACTAAATTTACAATGTGTATTCTCCAAAACCACTGGAATCAACTCTTTTGGTACTACGAGTTGTGTTGTATCCCCATTATCCTCGCTACTTCTCAACTTATATCTTATTTTCATCACCAGAAAATTACCCTCAATTCTAAACCTGAATAAGGCAATCTATAACCCTTTCTCATTAATTCACCTCTAAGAAATGCCTTTGCTTCCTCTACAACCTCATCCTCATCTTGTTTCTTCTCCACCACAATGATATCCCAATCTACACTCTCACTACCTGCACTACACACTTGTTCATCCTCTGTGTCCACAAAACGCTTACTAAGAGCATGGGTGAGGCCACACCAGACGCGGCGAGCGTGGAGGTTGCAGGGAAGAGGTTTCCGTGGCGATTTGAAATGTAACATATCTTATGAGGGTGGCCACACCGGGCCAGCGGGAAGACTCGACCCTCTGCAGTTACCGCCAAGCGATGTAACATGTTTTAAAATACCGCGGCGGCTCCCGGCGTCTTCACCCAAGACCACACCATTTCCATCAGTTGCCGAAGTTTCACGTATTCAGTCGGTTGTGATAGGACATAATGGCGACAGAAGAATTAATTGGGGAGGGGTTTCGGAGGAGAGCTTTGTGGGATCCCCGTGATCCAGGCCACAAAAATAACATTGTGTTAAAAAAAAAAAGCATTGGGAAGATATAAGCAATCAACTGCTTTGATGGTAAGATAAAATGGTGCGCGTGCCTTTTTAGTGTATACATACATATATATATATATATATATATATATATATATATATATATATATATATATATATATATATATATATATATATATATATATATATAGAAAGACAGAGGGGATTTTTTCCATCCATGAAGCTGGAAAGATAACCAGACAAAATCTAAAAGATGAAGTAGGGATATTTCAAAAGAAAAACTTTATGTTTTAACAATATATTTCATGCAAATACTAGTTAATTCTGAAAGTATAAGGGACAATGAATTTTTATGAACTTTATGTCATATTTGCCTCAATTATATTGCCTGATAAGGCTAAATCATTGCCATGGTACTCTTCCAACTCCAGTGAAATAATTCGAGAAGGTTTCCCGGATGTTTAAAGCAGTTTAGTAGCCGGCCTTCGGGAGAGATGGGTTGCCTATAGTTCGTCGTTTGTTTTGTGAGCCTGACTTCTATTATTGCAAACAAAGAATCAAAAGATCGTTGGTTCATACGTAAATATTCATAAAATTTGTCTTTGTCTAAACAAAACTGACAATATAAATTGTAAAATTCACTTCGTCAAGTTTAACACTTAGGTTTCCGATTAAAAGCAATTTCCTACCCAAACGCGATAATGACGTGCTTGCACAGAAGGATAGCTTCAACTGCTGAGAGTGATGCGTGGGAGCGTGGCGTTTTTGGTGTGGCCATGTGTAGCTTTGACGCTGCTCTCCCGCCCAAGTCTTGCCTCTACCTCAACGCTTGCCGCATCCGGTGTGGCCTTACCCTACAACTTAGCATCAAAATCCATAATAGTCAAAAACCACATAGGCCTCTCAGGAGAAAGAGCAGGCTTATTAAAAAGATCCAACAATGGCTTATGATCTATAAGAACTTCCCCTTTATTCCCCAAAAGCAGCATCTTAAAACGAACCAAACTTAGATATCACTGCAAAAGCCTCTTTGTCCACTGTTGCGATTAACCTTTCAGTACTTCCCTGTATTTTGAACTTCTTGCTATATATAGAAAACTATTGGATGAAACTTACCCTCAAATTTCTACATTAAACATGCACCTACTCTTTCTTGACTGGCATCAGTCACTGATGTGAATGGTACAGAAAATCAGGGAACTTCAAAACTGGAGGACTCATTAAAGTATCTTTGACCTTCTGACAGGCTACCTGCTGAGCTTCCCCCGATGAAAACTGTACATCATCCCTCAATATATCTATCTGTCAAAGGTGCAGACAACGTTGAAAATCCTCTCATAAATCTACGGATAAACCCCGCCTTTCTTATGAACGAGCGAACACTTTTCTTATTCTTGGGTGTAGGAAAATTTGCAATAGCCCTGGCCTCATCATTCACTTGTACACCTTCTTTTAAAATGACATGTCCTAGATATACAATATTCTTCTTCAGGAAATCACGCTTGGCTAGTTTAACTTTCAGACCTGCCATCCTAAGCCTCTTGGGAATTTCTTCAAGTACTTCTAAATGTTCCCCTACAGAGTCCGTAGCAATTAATGTAGCATCCATATAAACAAATATATTTTTCCCCAACATCCCATGGAAGACTGTGTTTACTAGCCTCGTAAATGTAATAGGACTACCTGACAAACCAAAAGGCATCCTTGTAAATTCATAGTGCCCTTTAGGGATTGAAAATGCTGTCAACCTTCTGCTCTCTTCACTCAGCTGCACTTGCAAAAACCTTTGCATGAGGTCAGTTGATGAATAAATATTCTTGCCTCCAATCTCCGCAAACAAATCGGATGAACATGCCACTGGATATCTGTCTGGGACTGTTTTCTCAGTTAATTTCCTAAAATCCACACAGACACGGATTGAACCATCTTTCTTAGGTACTGCTAACAAAGGGAAATTAAATTTGAAGAGTTAGGTCTAATTATACCTTCATCCTCCAACTTGTTAACCTCTTGTTCAACCCATTCTCTCGTCTTAAGAGGTATTCTATACAACGAACATATATTGGGTTCGTACCCTCCTTCAAATGAACCTTGTGTGCTAACACATCTGTCAACCACAATTTATCTCCTTTCAGAGTAATAACATCTGAGTATTCGGCTAAAACCTCACCTAACCCCTTTATGTATTCTTTATAGTCTGCAGCACTCAAATGATTTGTAAATATCTCCCTTCTAACCTCCATTTCAGCCTCTTTAAACACATTACCACTACTGATTCCATTTCCTCGCTCCATCCCTTTAAATCCACAACTTAAGCATTTCTTTTGATACCTCTTAATTGAATTATTACAGTTTAGCCATTCCACCTAGGTAACCCCTTTATTCAACACCTAGTTTATGGAAATTGTACTTACTACTCCTTCAAGTTTCTCACCCCCACCCACCACACACACCTGTTTATTCGCTTTTATACCCCCCACCTTTACTCTCACCATAACTGGTTCTAAAATTATATCCTCCATTAAAACACCTTTATACACCCTCTCTCCCTCACCAATAGGCTCACTTCTTCCCTGTGATTGATTAGGCTATTTCTCCCTACTTTCTCATTATTTCCACTTACTTCCTCATTATTTCCAATTTCAAATACATCCTCCTCCGTTTCCTCAGTACCTGCATATGGATAAAACCCCCAGTTTCATCAACCGTTATACCTCTTTTACTAGGGTATATAGAGGTACCAATCCTCTTACGTGCTGGATGTCCCAGTAAAACCTTGTTTCCCAAGTTAACTCCTCTCACCATCAAAACTGATTCCTGTGTTAATTGGTTCCCCAGTGAGAAACGAATATCTGCCACTCCTACAAAGTCCAGTTTATGAGCTTGGGCATTGCAAGCTTTATCCTCTGAAAGCCTGAGTTGCAACTAAGGGAACTTCGATTGATAAAAGTCAAAGTCCATTAGACTGACCGTCGCCCCTGTATCCAAAAAATTGGAAGACTCGACCCAGCTACGGCTCCTTTCACCACTGGCTTCTGTTCTCCTATATCTCCTAAAAGCCCTATATAACATGAACATTTTATCCTTTCCCTTTTGTCTGTTCTGCCCTGCAAAAATTCTGTCCGTTTCGGGAACTCCATGGATATCCTTCTGGTTTATTGGACTAGCATTACTCTTTTTGAGTAACAGACAAACCTCCAATTATGTGAAGGATTCTTACACATGCCACAATATTTGGCTCAGCAGTATTTCTTAGTATGCCCCTGTTTATTACAATTGAAGCACCAACTTTGCGGCACATGATCCGCAAATTTTCTATCACTCTCCACTTTACTGCAAAAACTACTACAAGCAAAGTTTGATTCTCTCCATGGGAAGTTCCTTTGGCCTACTGTCGTGCTTTTAGGCATTCCATTGCAAAATGTGCTATCTACCATTGGGCATTTCGATATGTGCTTCTTGATTTGGGAGAAGATAAACGATTCCTCAGCAGTAGCTTCTATCGGACTATCAAAACTGCTAAATATCACATCTGGCACGTTATTTAACAACCACGAGAAATACAGTAACTCCTGAAAATTTCCTAATGAAATAGAACCTCCATCTACCATATCCCGAACCAAATCTCCACACTCATTGGCCCCATATGCAGTTCTCAGAAATTTCTTTAAATCATCCCAAATACTACACCTCCTGAACTCAAAACTGTGATAGTGTTTACCGATGTCTCCAGCATCTAAAGCAAGAAACCCTTTAGCTTCATTAAATGCATCTGTATCATCTGTGATTTTTTGTAGTTAACTGATTTTCTACACTTTCGATAAATATCTCAACTGGCTGTCTTAAACTACCATTTACCCAACCTGCAAAGGGTTGGATAGGTGACGTAAACGTCATAGGATTACTATGACGGAATAGCAACATAGGCAACGGGCAACCTTACCAAACTGAGCTTTTTATCGGAAATCCCTCGCTTAGAAACCCGTTAACACATATTCTGCTTACACTTTTCTTACGTAGAACCCTCATCCAATTTATAATCTCAGCAGGAAGATCGAATTTTTCTAAAATCTGCGACACAAAACTGATGTGTACACGGTCAAAAGCCTTAGACTAGTCCAGATTTATCACTGCCAAATTCATATCCACATCATTACCACAATAAAAATATCGGACAAAATTATTTTACTGCATAACTGATCTCCCATCTACCGCACAAAACTGCTCTCCTGATAGAAAGGAGTCCAAAACCTTTGCAATCTATTTTTCAAAACTCTATATTCAAGAGAGTTACGGCCTCCAATTTTCTATTAGAAAAGGTTCACCTTTTTTTCCACATTAACTTAAATACTCCCAAATATTGTGAATCCGTCATACAATTAATATCACAAATGCCTCTAATTACCTTCAACATGTCTTCCTTTATCACCGGCCATAATTTTTATTATGAAACTGAACAGGAATTTTGTTGGGTTCCGCTGATTTTAAAGCCAACAAAATCTCATCTATATTAAACTGTTTCTTTAGGTTTTTCTCGTCTTCCTCCTTACCGCCTTATTACATTTACTTAGAAAATAATTCAGTTTCACCTATCACCTTCCACATAAATTCTCATAAAAGGGTGCATAACGAGGCGGCACATATTTAAGGTTACTACCAATATTCACAATCTTCACAGTTTCCACTACCGATTTCTACCTTTTTATCGTAAAAAATCCTGATAAAATCATCAATGACGATCTTTTCTGCGAATTTCAACACCACACAGTTTCCCATCGTCAGTTGAAAACCAACGATCGCTTTGCATGTCAGATCATACGTGGGATATGATGAGAAGAGTAAATCCACGGAAGTGATCCTTTTAATTGAACCAACCATTCTGGCAAATTACCCTTGATGTTCTTCTTCAATCTCAAGCACTGTTTTCTCAAGAACAGTCAACCTAGTACTTGCCAAACTAGTACAGCCTTTCCTCCTGCGAAGCTAAACGGCAGCCAACCTTCTCGCACGGAAGCTAGACCTGGAAAATAATCTTATTAGTGAATAGTTCCGATGGCCTGGGCTTGATCGCCTGGTGAACGAGAGCATGCTTTCGTGGTCTACCTTTTTTCCCTTTAGATTGAAGTGACAGTGGCGTCCTTTTCTTTCCCGGGAAAGCACACACGTTTGTGAACTCCATCAGTTCAGCATATATACGTATGTATAAATGTACTGTACATGTTTGATGCACAATTTTACTTCCTTTCAGCAGTAGTTTTTCTGCCATATTTTCCTGTAGATTACTTGTTGATCATCCGGTACACTCTACTGGGCCTTTTCAACAGTTTGTTGTCTGTATGAGTGCTACTTAAGGGAACATTCCAGGTGCAAGAGGTCTCATTGACTGATTAGCTTCATCCAACTAGTCGAAACAACTTGAGTTATAAATCGTTCTCAGCATCTGAAATCGCTATCCAGGCCAAATTTCATTATCAAGCTTCTTGCTAAATTGGTCAGGCGCTGAACACCCGTTGAGATTCTACTAAAGGGAGCGGCTGCGCCGTTGTAAGGTAATTTTGGTTATTGTTGTCCTCGCGTTCTCTTGACATCCTTCCGCGTTGAGGGTGTTCGTATGCCCGAGGGCCCATGTCCGAACATCCTATCGGACGTTAATGGATAATAAGTAACACTGATTAATAATGGTGCATGTCATGCTTTCCGTACCCTCTCATTATTTTATTACTGTGCTGAATCTTTAAACAAGACTTATTGAACAGAAATAGTTCACGTATTGTCGCAGGAGAATAAAAAGCTGTTACCCTCTTCCATTTAACGAGAGAGAGAGAGAGAGAGGAGAGAGAGAGAGAGAGAGAGAGAGAGAGAGAGAGAGAACGAGAGAGAGAGAGAGAGAGAGAACTGGAAAGTTTTATGGCTGTTATGAACAAGCAGGTCGGTTCCCCACAAGCTCGCGTTACCAATCAAGCCATAATTGCTAGTCTTAATGACTTCCCCTCGGTATTGTTTTTCCTCTTTTTCATGTGTAATTTGAACATGAAAGACAACAAAGGGCATGGGCCATGCATATCACCTAAATAGTCTTTCTTTCTTTCTTTCTGTGAAAAGAAGTATACTTTCGTAATGAAATCCACAACGATTGTGAAAATGATAATTGTGATAATCATCGTCATTTTAGGTATTTCTGTTTATTGGATATCATAGTTCTTGTTGATGTCTTTATCATATTCATTTTATATTTTGCTTTTCTTTACAAAAATACTTCAGTCAACTGCAAATCTGAAACCAACAGAGCTGGAGTTATTACTAATGAAGAGATTTGCACCATTGCAGAATGTGTTGCACTGTACTGTAGACATTACTGAGGGCGCTTCTAGTGTCTTTCCGGCCTTTTGCTTTACATCCGTTCCAGCTTCCTTGTTTGATCTTGCTGTCCACCACCTCCGATTGTTTTTCATAAGTGCAACTGTGGGCCTTTCTCCCGGTTCCACCTTTATATCCTTGTAATCCACAACCTTTATTTTCCGAATCTATATCTTGCTTGCTGTTCAACCACTCCCAACTCCTACTTTTCGATGTCTTAAGCCTTGAATGGCCGAAAGTGCCCCAGTGCTTGACAGCCTTTATTTCATACATGAGTCAGCCACCTTTGGACAAATTTTGCATTTCCGTGTTTTACCCGAACTGTAAACTATCCCAACTGACTTATCTTGGCTCGGTTTCGAGCAACAGTTCTGTCACTTGAGAATTGCAGATTGTTTATCAGTGATTCGTAAAGGAACTAGTTTAATGCTGGAAGAAAAAATAGGAGATATATGTTTTTTTTGTCGATGACAAAATAATGCAATTGTCTCAGAAATCATGGCTCCTCACATAACAATAAATCTATGTGGAAAACCTGACAAGAAATAGGTCTTAATTCATTTATATATTTTCTCAAATGCTTAGATTTTAGAGCAATTCTAATTAATCTTTGTTATTATCTTCAACTCAGTGCAGTTGAACGTCGTTAAATGTCACCAAATATTTTTACCACGTTTCCGAAAACGTAGAAAATCGGATTTCACTCGTGTTATGTGTTCCATTATTTCACAGATGCCACTTGGCCAGAGGTAATATAAGACTAGAAGCTGACAAGCAAGGAAAATAAGGAGAGAAATTTGTTTGAAATGATTGTTTTTAGAGCGATATTCACGCTTTGTTAGCGATTTTGGTCATTTCTGTGACATCATGACCTCAAGAGTCAGCTCAACGTCATAACCGCTACTTCGCCATCAATCTCATGTGGACACTCATAGTGATAATGACCACTTGTTGATACTGAAATGTCAAAGGCAACTACAAAACTTCGCCGTTGTTGTAACTGTTAAAAGAATATGAAAATGGAAGTCAGAGTAATTGCTTACGATAGTGTCATTTAACTTGACTTCTGTTACAATTTTTGTAGTCAATATGTAAAAACCTAATTTCAGAAGAATTCCACAGACAATTTTTGCACGATGTTTCTGTTATGTTATGTTCTGTACTATATGTTCTCAGAAATATATAATTACTTCTTTTTCCCATTTTTCCTTATTATTTTAAAAGAAAAATCTACGTTCTGTTACACAATCCTCACTCGTTTTAGATAAAACATCGTTGTTTTTGTGAATCAGCAGAAAATATCTAAAAATGATGTCTTTAAGACTTAGACTCATTTCTCCAAGAGAATGAAGCACTTTTTGCAAATTGTAGGTTAGATTTTTCCAGAAGTGATTCCGGAGCAGGTTACAAATGTAACAATTATAGATTATCAGAAGTGTATGTTAATTCCTGAGCTATAATAGAGTGACTTCAGCATATAGAAAGTATGTCTGGAAGTTCTATTAAAAAAGATTAATTGCTGCAGATATTTTGACATTTTGTCTTAAAAATGGTAAACTTAAAGAAAATTAGGTCATTGTCATAAATTTTTGAAATGACTTGAAAATCGGACAAAACAACTGGGAAACTAACAAAGTCGTGATTAAATTGTTGTACATTTTACACAGGTCATGCTAACAGTGAAATGACTAACTGCGAGAATACACATCACTACCGTTCAGTGAGGAAGTTCCGAAATTAGATGATTATGTAAATGCAAATATAGAAATTGTCTATAACTATAACAAGTTAGGTAAAGCCCTTACTAAGATTAAGAGCAACAGGAGAAACAAAAGATGAATGCAGTGTTCCTTGTTATGAATACAATGATTGCTGCTACGGTGAAAGTGGTAGGGGATTGGCTATAAGATAAAAGGAACATAAAAAGTGGTAGGGTATTGGCTATAAGATAAAAGGAACATAGAAAGTGTTAGGGGATTGGCTACAAGATAAAAGGAACATAGAAAGTGGTACGGGATTGGCTATAAGATTAAAGGAACGTAGAAAGTAGTTGGGGATTGGCTATAAGATTAAACGACCATATAAAGTGGTAGGGTATTAGCTGTAAGTTTAAAGAAACCTAGAAAGTGGTAGGGGATTGGCTGTAAGATTAAAGGGACATAGAAGGTGGTAGAGGATTGGCTATAAGATAAAAGGAACATATAAAGTGGTAGGGTATTGGATATAAGATTAATGGAACACAGAAAGTGGTAGGGGATTGGCTATAAGATTAAAGGAGCATTGAAGTGGTAAGGAACTGCCTATAAGATTAAAGGAACATAGGAGGTGGTAGGGGATTGGCTATAAGATAAAAGGAACATAGAAAGTGGTAGGGGATTGGATGTAGGATAAAAGGAACATATAAAGTGGTAGGGGATTGGCTATAAGATAAAAGGAACGTAGAAAGTGGTAGGGGATTGGATGTACGATAAAAAGAACATATAAAGTGGTAGGGGATTGGTTATAAGATTAAAGGAACATAAAAAGTGGTAGGGGATTGGCTACAAGATTAAAAGAACACAGACGGTGGTAGGGGACTGGCTATAAGATTAAAGGAACATAGAAAGTGGTAGGGGATTGGATGTAGGATAAAAGTAACGTATAAAGTGGTGGGGGATTGGCTATAAGATTAAAGAGACATAAAAAGTTGTAGAGAATTGGCTACAAGATTAAAGGAACATAGAAGGTGGTAGGGGACTGGCTATAAGATTAAAGGAACATAGAAAGTTGTAGGGGATTGGCTAAAAAATTAAAGGAACTTCGAAGTGGTAGGAGACTGGCTATAAGATTAAAGGAACATAGAAAATGGTAGGGGATTGGCTATAAGATTAAAGGAATATATAAAGTTGTAGGGGATTGGCTATACAATTAAAGGAACATAGAAAGCAGTGGGGAACTGGATATAAGATTAAAGGAACATAGAGAGTGGTAGGGATTGGCTATAAGAAAAAAGGAACATAGAAAGTGGTAGGGGATTGGTTAATAAATTGAAAAAACACAAAGAAGTAGGGAATTGGCTATAAGATAAAAGGAACATAGAACTTGGTGGGGGATTAGCTATAAGATTAAAAGAACATAGAAAGTGGTAGGGGATTGGCTATAGGATTAAAGAAACATAGAAAGTGGTAGGGAACTGGCTATAAGATTAAAGGAACATAGAAAGTGGTAGGTACTGGCTATAAGAAAAAAGGAACATAGAAAGTGGTAGGGGATTGGCAAATAGATTAAAAAAACATAGAAAGTGTTTTGGGGATTGGCTATAAGATAAAAGGTACATAGAAAGTGGCAGGGGATTAGTTATAAGATTAAAAAACATAGAACGTGGTGGTGGTGGATTGGTTATAAGAGTAAATGAACATAGAAAGTGGTAGGGGATTGGCTAAAAAAATTAAAGGACCATAGAAAGTGGCGGGTGATTGGCTATAAGAATAAAGAAACAGAGAAGGTAGTAGGGGATTGGCTATACGATTAAAAGAACATAGAAAGTGGTAGGGGGTGGCTATAAGAGTAAAGGAACTTAGAAAGTGGTAGGAGACTGGCTATAAGAGTAAAGAAATATAAAAAGTGGTAGGGAATAGGCTATAAAATTAAAACAACATAGCAGTAGGGGATTGACTATAAGATTAAAGAAATATGGAAAGTGGCAGAGGATTGGTTGTAAGATTAAAGGAATATAGAAAGTGGCAAGGGATTGGCTAAAAGATTAAAGGAACACAGAGAGTAGTAGAGGATTGGCTATAAGATTAAAGAAACGTTGAAAGTGGTAGGGAATTGGCTATAAGATTAAAAAAACATATAAAGTGGTAGGGGATTGGCTAAAAAATTAATGAATATAGAATGGTAGGGGTTTGGCTATAAGATTATAAAAACGTAGAAAGTAGTAGGGAATTGTCTATAAGGTTAAAGGAACATAGAAAGCAGTAGGTGATTGGCTATAAGATTAAAGAAATATAGAAAGTGGTAGGGGATTGGCTATAAGATTAAAGGAACATATGAAGTTGTAGGGGATTGACTGTAAGATTAAAAGTACATATAAAGTGGTAGGGGATTGGCTATGAGATTAAAGGGACATAGAAGGTGGTAGGGGATTGGCTATAAGATTAAAGGAACATAGAAAGTGATAGGGGATTGGCTAAAAAATTAAAGGAACATAGAAAGCGGTATGGGATTGGCTCTAATACTGAAGAAATATGGAAAGTGGTATGGAATTGGCTATAAGAAAAAAGTAGCATAGAAATTGGTAGGGGATTGGCTAAATCATTAAAGGAACATAGGAGTGGTAGGGTATTGGCTATAAGATTAAAGGAACATAGAAAGTGGTATGGGATTGGCTATCAGAGTAAAGTAACATAGAAAGTGATAGGGGACTGGCTATAAGGTTAAAGGAACATATGAAGTGGTAGGGGATTGGCTAAAAAATTAAAGGCACATAGAAGTGGTAGGGGACTGGCTATAAGATTAAAGAAACATAGAAAATGGTAGGGGATTGGTATGAGATTAAAGGAACATAGAAAGTGATAGGGGATTGGCTATAAGATTAAAAAACATAGAAAGTGGTAGGGGATTCGCTATAAGATTAAAGGAACATAGAAAGTGGTAGGGGATTGGCTATAAGATTAAAAAAACATAGAAAGTGGTAGGGGATTGGCTATAAGATTAAAGGAACATGGAAAGTGGTAGGGGATTTGTGGTAAGAATCAAGGAACATATAAAGTGGTAGGGGATTGGATATAAAATTAAAGGGACATAGATTTTGATACAGGGATTGGATATAATATTGAAGAAACATAGTAAGTGGTGGGGGATTGGCTATAAGATTAAAAAAACATAGAAAGTGGTAGGGGATTGGGTATAAGATTAAAGGGACATAGAAAGTGGTAGGGGATTAGCTATAAGATTAAAGGAACTTAGAAGGTGTTAGGGGATTGGCTATAAAATAAAAGGAACATAGAAAGTGGTAGGGGGATTGGCTATAAGATAAAAGGAACATAGAAAATGGGAGGGGATTTGCTGTAAGATTAAAGGAACATATAAAGTGGTAGGGGATTGGATGCAAGATTAAAGGGACAGAAAGTGGTCGGGGACTGGATATAAGATTAAAGGAACATAGAAGTGGTAGGGGATTGGCTATAAGATAAAAGGAACATAGGAAGTGGTAAGATATTGGCTATAAGATTAAAGGAGCATAGAAAGTGGTAGGGATTTGGTAAAAGATTAAAGGAACATAGAAAGTGGTAGAGGATTGGCTATCAGATTAAAGGAACATAGAAAGTTGTAGGGGACTGGCTTAAAAATTAAAGGAACTTCGAAGTGGTAGGGGATTGGCTATAAGATTAAAGAAACGTAGAAAGTGGTAGGGGATTGGCTATATGATAAAAGGAACATAGAAAGTGGCAGGGGATTGGCTATAAGATTAAAGGAACATGGAAAGAAGGGCTATGCTCTCCATGAGCAGGGCGGCGCTTTGGTGGCCCATAGTTTTAATTCAGGGATAATTTTTAAAAGTGGCAATTCTCACTTGAGAAGATTGGTTGAAGGTGCTGCCGTAAACAGGATAATAAGACTTAAGAATGAAGACCATTTTATTAACTGGTATATTGCTAAACACTACATTGAGAATATTATTTTCAAAACTGACGTTGACCGTGTGAACCCTGATGCTCTGCTTCCTCTTCCGCTCTCCCTACAGATAGCCGAAGTCCCTGTGAATGCTTCTGATATGGCACCTATGAAGCGCAGGCAGTCGAAAGCAGGACAGATGCAGCTGCAGCATCGCAAGTTAGAGATCGAGGAGACTGGCGCAACTGCTGCTTAAATACTAAATCACTTAACACACCCGGACCAGTACTTCGATGATGGTTCGTTATCCTCTTGACCCATCCCCTAATTTCAAAACTCTTCTTAGGAAAACTGCTCTCTCGCTGTCTTTTTAATGTGGGCACTGAGGAGGAACACCGTTCAGGTGTTCGAAAGTCTTTGCCTTTATCTTCTATGAATAATACAATTTATTGATATTCTTGCCGGTTTTAATTTGGAGATCATTAGTTAAAATCCCACAGAAAACCGTCCTTAGTCACATGAGGCACATGCCACTTTTGAAAAATTTGCACAAGGGAGGCTGCAAACAGGTCATTTCCTTCAACACATGCGACTTGTGGGACTGGCACCACGAAGTGTTATTCATCTGGTTTCAGAAAGCCAGTTAGGGATGGGGTAGCTGGCCCCAGGCCTTTTTCCTAGGCTGTTCATGTGACAATATCTCTGTCATTTGTTGGTGGTCAGTCATTCAGGTACTTACCAGACCCAACGTTACTTAACTTTTTTGACCGGACTCTCTCTCTCCCCCTATATGTTGACTATGGGAACACATAACAATTGTAACGCAATTTCTATTTACCCTTTCACTATCAGTTATACAAAACCTTTGGACCTGGTGAATTACAATCATATTGAGGTAAGTGAAAATTGAAAGAATGAGTAGCTTCAGAGCCATAAAAAACAAAAAAAAAACAAAGACCCACTGATAACCACTCAACACCCCTACAACAAACATTAGTGTCAGTAATGAGCAGGTACCTCTAAGATACGTCATCGCCTACGTAAGTTACCTTGTCACTCTTGGCCTTGCGTTATACTACAGTATCAGTGAGTGGGAGGGCCTTCAGTAATGACGTTTTACTAAGCTCTATATACGAGCCTTTTAGATTTAGCTAAGTTTCCCTTTAGACATCACTGCATATTTTTGCCAATTAGGCTGTGGCTTCAAATAACTGTTTCCAAAATACGATCCATATCCGATGCTTTATAAAGATTTTATCGGCGAAAATCAATTAGACACGGCCCTGAAATGCACATAGTAGTTAGAACCAAGATCTTGGTTAGACAGTGACGAGAATGTCTTCACGTTTGTCTTTGGCCAACACCAAACATTCGACTAACTACCGGACAAACAACCGATGCTGGTAGTTAAGTACTATTATCCGTATACTTACAATTAATACACGAAACAGTCAAAACAACGCTTTTTATTACTAAATACAAACGCAACAAAACATATCTTTCTTCTACATAATACGCATTTCCACTTTACGTAAATTTAGAAAGAATACATAAAACCATACCATAACTTGCAGAAAAGTACAATCTCTTTTGCTGAAGTTTCGACTATATATATATATATATATATATATATATATATATATATATATATATATATATATATATATATATATATATATATATATATATATATATATATATATATATATATATATATATATATATATATATATATATATATATATATATATATATATATATATATATATATATATATATATATATATATATATTTACGAGCCACCCAGCTGTAAATATCGAAGTGATGTTCACAGTGAGGTGAAAGAGTTATATATACCTTAATATCACAGGGAGATGTTAAGGTCACATTTAAGGTTCAAAGCTGGATTAGGAATTTAACCAAAGCAATAAATTTTTCAGTATGCACAGAGAGAGAGAGAGAGAGAGAGAGAGAGAGAGAGAGAGAGAGAGAGAGAGAGAGAGAGAGAGAGAGGAACTTCATGTTTGGCATGCATAATCCACTAATGAATTTAATATGCAGTGTGATGTCAAAGTTATACTTACAGGTTAAAAGTCAAATGCAAATTTAACCTGTTCCACAACTTTTGCAGTAGACGAGATAAAAATTTCAACTTGACCAAAAGACAAAAAAGTCAACCGGCCACACAAACTTAAAAAAAAAAAAAAATGCCTCTCTGGTATAGATAAAAATTATATACCATTATTTTTCACTTTTATATCCATTGTTTTATAGTGTCCTTATCTGGTCTACATCCAATAGAACAGAAAGAGAAAGGAGAGGAAAAATTCTGTCTCAACGCCAAAGGGAGCGATAGCCAACAAAATGGAGAGGAAGGTCACCAAACTGAGCTCTCAAATGATAGCTGATCATGAGAGTCAGTGCAAGAAGCATCAGCATGGTTGCTGATAACAGGTTGGAGGAGATGAGGAAGGTCTGCCCTTCATTCAAAAAAAAAAAAAAACAGGGATTACAACAGCATACTTATAACAAACAGCTGGTGTGTGGCATTCAGCGTTATGAAAAAAGGGGACCAATTGAAGAGGTACGAGAGTGGTCAGTGAGTATACAAATGGCTTTCAATTCAGCCCATTTGAGAAGGGATACAACACAAGGACACAACAATTATTATTACAATCTTGAAACACAGAGACATAAGGTAAACAAAAACAGTATTGGTTTCTAAGAAAAGAACTTGTGACCTCGAAAGAAAACGTTTAAATATTTAGAGGCAAAGTTTGCAACGTAGAAATTGTGGTCTTCGAGATGAATTTGAGCTTACCTAATCACCAAAAATGTTGACAGAAGAGACGTGACAATAGTCAAGAGGAATAAGAAGAAACTGATTTTGAGTCACTCTTTTCTGGAGATCAAAGCTAACAGATGATAGAGCATTATGAGACTGGGTTCATTTAACGTTTAAATGAAGGCTTGAACGTAGAGGAACAAGTAATACTGAGTGCTGAATCATCGCCATAAGCATAAATTCCAGGATTTTCTCGGGAATGTATGAAAGAAAACAATGTTGACTGTAACGTTGTTAGGAGTGAAGAGAATGTCAGCAGGGAGATTACTTGTTAGGTTGTATGTGTTTTGGCATCAGTTGCTGACATATATAAAGAAAAAAAAAGTACACCTTAGTTTTACCAGACCACTGAGCTGATTAACAGCTCTCCTAGGGCTGGCCCGAAGGATTGTGCTTATTTTACGTGGCTAAGAACCAACTGGTTACCTAGCAACGGGACCTACAGCTTATTGTGGAATCCGAACCACATTATAGTGAGAAATGAATTTCTATCACCAGAAATAAATTCCTCTAACTCTTCATTAGCCGGCCGGAGACTCGAACTCGGGCCTAGCGAGTGCTAGCCGACAACTCTACCGACTCGCCCAACGAGGAACTCATATATAAAGAATAAGTTCTATCATAAATACCAGTGAAACAAGCAATTTCTTTTACAAATGTAAAAAGTTACCGATAATGGTTTGTTGTCATGTACCTCTCCTAGAGTGAAACTGGTAGTTGTAACTTAGCATAGCGAGAAATTAATAATATAAAAGAATATGGTGGCAGGGTAGTGTTACAACACTCACTGAGGTATGCTTGATAACAGATACAGCGGTAGCAAATGATATAACCCTTATGATACAGGTTTCATATATTTGTCAATTTTGTAATAACAAGAACGATGAGAGTTTGACCTATCCAAGATACTCTACTCGAAGATCGACCTCCTCGCATGAGAAGCTTTAATTGATCTACATTCCCTAAGATTTTCTCAGTTCATCTGTTCAACTCCACGATACATAATGCATAATATAAAGTGAAATGTACACGTATAAGCAAATGCACATGCACAGACATGCGTGGATGGCCATAGTAACGCCACTTATACCACAGAGAATAAAAGTAAAACTTATGGACACACAGATCAATCATAGGACTGTCTCAGCCTTACACAACTATCAAAGTGCTCTCAATGAAACACATTGAAAATATATTTACAAAAGGGATAACAAATTATATGACTGTGATGAGTAAATATAAGGCTGCTGTAGCATTTCCATGAAAATGAAGGCTATGGTAGGAAGGCATCATAAGATGCTTAACGAAATAAGAAAAAATAAATGATAGCTGAAAAAGTTATGTATGAGAGGATCCAAACCAGTCTGCGAGTAGCCCATGATATTCATTTGCTTTTGGTGGCATTCTTATAGGTTACCCTGCTGGACAAAAGGATACATGAGCCAGTAAATATTCTCTCTCTCTCTCTCTCTCTCTCTCTCTCTCTCTCTCTCTCTCTCTCTCTCTCTCTGTTGTTAGGAGAATATTCTAGCGTAGACTATATTCATAAAGATCTCGATTACTTTTAATTAAAACAAATGGCTAAATTTCAATTGACAAGAGTAGGCAGATAATTCTTTTCACCAGTATTTTATGAATAGGTCTATGTTTATTCTGCAGTTGTAGGTCACCATATGAAAAGTTTTCGAAGACACAAAACTACAAGCACCATAAAAAAATAAGAATAACCATAATCATAATAAAACGACTGAGTATAAGATAGGCCTATAATCCAAACACCATAAGCTGCGTAAACCGACAAAAAGACATAGGACATTATAGGTCTACGTCCATTTTTAAGATCCTGTTATTTCGAAAGAAGATAACGTCCTTAAGAAAATTCTCAGCAAATTATATCCAATACTACTCGTACAGCCTATTATACTGTAAAACTTTTAAGTTAAACATAGTCTTATACAGGTTTTGTAGAGTGCAGTCACTGCTTGTCATCCCTCCGAATGTGTAAAAGAGTGCAATGAAATCGATTTTATGACTGTTAAATTGTAGCAGAATTTCCTGAAATCAATATGAAATATCAGTGTGCATAGGTCTGAGAAAGTCTTTGTGTTTAAGTTTAGAATGGTGAACACGCTTGACAATATCAGACGGTAATTATCATTGTCCAATGATCCAAGTGCACCGATTCGAACGCAGACATTCCCTGTGTCACCTCTGTATTAAGGTGAACCTCTTTTACGAAACACAACACTGTAGCGTCGCGGAACACTCCGACTTCGTTCATATTTTTCTTTTTTTAACCACCTTTACTGAGATGCGTATTACGATTTTATTTCCGGCGATAATATAACGTTTCCTTTTGATAATCTGCAGAATGTAATTTAGTTCGGTTCAACAACCATTGCAATATTAATGAACATGAAAAGAACCACAGATTAACCAACTTTTCGAAACTATTGTCAGCCAATTAGCTCTTAGGGATGGTCATGACGTAAGCCGTGGGCGGGGCTTAACTGCAAAGAACGCTGGACTTAGCTTTTTTTTTTTATAGCACATATCATCAACAATTATTTCCGTGGGATAAAATATAACACTTGAGACGATTAGTTCACTGTCGCCCTAGTTTTAACTAAAAAAAGAAACGTTAGATGGAAGCAAAGGAAAGAGAGAAATTGCACTACTAGATTCTCACAGGAGCCATCAGCGGTGTGTAAGTTATATTGAATGATCTTATTATTGGAAAAAATAATTCTTTTAATAATTAGGCATTATGTCGGGGATTGGTTGATTTCACTGTCACACTAGTTTTAACTCAGGAAAGAAACACGTTAGATGAAGAGAGTTTATGAATAATAAAAAAGGCAATTGCTAACTAGATTCTCACCTCTCAGGAGCCATCGGCTTACAACAGCAGCACATCAACCGATTACATATCCTCCAATATACGTATCTGGAAGATTCCGTTCCAATCCAGCGTCCCAACCCCTAAAAACGACAAAGTTCATTGAAAGGAATAATAGCATTCTTTTATTTCAATCACACACATACGGAGAGAGAGAGAGAGAGAGAGAGAGAGAGAGAGAGAGAGAGAGAGAGAGAGAGAGAGGAGGAAAATCGACAATTTCGAAACTAGCAACCATTTTGACATTGGCAGCTAATATCGGGCTTGAAACTACAGAGAGAGAGAGAGAGAGAGAGAGAGAGAGAGAGAGAGAGAGAAAGTCGGGGTGGGGGGGAAAGGGAGGAGGAGGAAATAAAAGGAAGGGGGCGGCAGAATATATCTGTGGAATTACCCCAAGAAATCTGAGTACTAACTTCACACCCATATTACACCATGAGCTGGAGTGATTGTACCCTTGTAGGTCTTCCAGTTGGAGTAAGAGGCTAATTGCAAAAGCTCTATGAAGACTCACGAATAAAGTGTTTGGTGGACACTGGAAGGTAGTTTTCAGTTTTGTTTTTTGGTTAATTCTTCTAGAAACAAAAGACAATTTTCCTCGTCCTTCAAGGATGATGTTTCTAACCTCCAGTGCCACTATGCGTCTCAGTTTCTTTTTCTGACAGGCTATGGGTAATAGCAAGACGGTAGTAAGTACTCATAACGGCTGTTGCTCAGTATCCAGCGTGATTCTGGCGTAATTCGTGTCATGTGTTACCTTGACTATTATTTACTTCATATATTGAAAGTTGGCACATCCACTGTGGTGGCTATTATTTTCAGTTGCCCTGCTCATGCAGTTTGTTGCTTCCAGAGTTTATAGCAGACACATGACCGACGAATATAAGACGTACATATATGCATGCATACAAACATATATACAAACATACATACACACATACATACACAAAAGTAAAGCGAAGGGACGTTTGAGATAGCACTACTTATGGACACAAGATTCATTATCGTGGTTACACGTAACCTCCGTTGTACAGATACAGAAGACAAGAGTGGTGCATTAGTTCCAGTGTGAAGCTGAGAGTATCATTGTCAATCGAAATTCGCCGGAATATCCGGATTAGTGATGAGGATACCTTCCCTCCACACCACCAACATGATAAGATCCTGGGCGACTGACTGCCTTCCTTCATGGAAAACTAAATGTAAAACCAAAGTCAACTGCGAAACAGACGAATGAACAGCTCTCCCTGCTTTAAAACTAGAACAAACACCCTTGACGGGAGAGACACAATTAATGGCGTCGCAATCTGCATGTGCTGTCAAGCTTCGTAATTAGGCATTAATTCTCATGCGATGTGATGCGACTGCGAGACAGCAAGTTCTGATGAGAGGAGAGCTGCTGAGGTGGTTTTTCTGCACTGCTAGAAAATGGGGAGAGAGAGAGAGAGAGAGAGAGAGAGAGAGAGAGAGAGAGAGAGAGAGAGAGAGAGAGATCATTCTATCTACATTCCGTTAATTGGCTGAAGAAGGTGCGCTCGGTTGTGCTACTTTTAACGCTGTAGATTTAAAGTTACCGTTTTGCGATTCCCATTGTTTTAGGTACTCTGTTATTACTGCTATTATTATTTTTATTATTACTGAATATTGAATGTGGTTCTGAACCTAATATTAGGTATATTAGTTGAGGAATAGATAGAAATGACTCTCGTAAAGTTTTACATTTTTCCTTTGCTTTTATCTTCTGCAGGCATTTTGCCTCTTTCACTCATTTCCAAAAATCCCCGGCCTCTCATAATTTTTTTCAAATTTAGATTCCCATTTGTCTGTTTCAAACTCATATCGTCTATATACATTCGTAACTTTGGGTACATCCTTGCATCTCTGATTATATGAATGCCATTGCTTCAACATATTTAGATTTCTGTAAAAGAAAACTATTGAGATGGCTATTTGTCTGTCCGTCCGCACTTTTTCTGTCTGCCCTCAGGTCTTAGAAACTACTGAGGTTAGAGGGTTGCAAATTGGTATGTTGATCATCCACCCTCCAAACATTCCAAATTACAGCCCTCTAGACTCAGTAGTTTTTATTATATTTAAGGTTAAGTATAGCCATGGATTGTGCGTCTGGCACCGCCGAGTACAATTCTGGAGGCGTCGCAGACGCACCTTCACTTGACCGCATCTGGGGAGCAACTGAGCGCTGCCCGGTCGTATCTGAGTCTCATACTGCAGCACATCGAGAGGCTTGTAACAATGTCAATCGAGTTTTATACAGCATTTACACTGTACAGAAAACTCCATTGCGCCGAAGAAACTTCGGCGCAATTTTTACTTGTTTCTTTTCGTGACTAAAAATACTGTAAAATCGAAATACAGGCGCTAGTTCTTACGTCTTGCTGTTATTGGTTGGGATATACAAGGTTTATTTGCACTGATTGCAGATGCTCTGGCCATGACATAATCGCCATTGCAACTGTAGAAAAGAACTGATATGATTCTGGTGTTTCTCTCCTAATCAAGATCTTCGACCAATCCCGACGCTGAAAGTATTTCTTCTTTTCTAGAGCTGAGTTGATTTGATGAAGCCTAGACTGTCAGTCCAAGCACTGGGGCACTTACGGCCATTCAGCTCTTCAGACAATGGATGAGGGAGTTGGCGTGGTTAGACATCGAATAAATACAACAGGTCCAGAAGATGAAGGAGATGGAGGACAAAGATCTAAAGGTGGAACTGGGAGAAAACGCCACGGTTGCACTAAGAAGTAGTAGTTATAATTGTTGGAGAGGTTGGCTAACAAGACAGATGAAAGGAAACGGGACTGAGAGTAAAGCAAAAGGCTAAAGTGTGCATGCAGTTAAGGGCCGAAGGGACGCGCCAGACACCCTTCTTTGATTCCCGGGCTTCAGTTGCTTTATGATAAAGTTGGCGTAACTACGTTCAGATAATTTTTTCCTCCAGATTATCTTATGTCTAGTTCTAGGGGTCTTTATTTCGTAAGATACTGGCTTTAAGAAAGTTGTTCTAAAATTACTGGAATTTTCTTGAGTTTCATGTTGACATGATGCATGTTGCACGTTGCAGATGTTTTTCATGGAATCTGTCTTCTCTTTTGTTGTTCATTTTTAGTGACAGGATTTTTGCTCCTTTGTTATAATTAAATCAAAGTCATTTTTTGATTCTTAACGCTTCCATCGTTGTATCTGACCTATTCTGCTTTATACTCGAGGAGTCTTCATAGTTTAGATTAACGTTTGGCAAATGATAACTCTTGGAGGCTAGAAGTTTTGTGACTTGAATGTAGCAGTGCTGCGGTTCTGCTGAAGGCTGTTCATAGTTTAGTTTTCCATTACCTTTTTTCCTTACAGACTCTTTTGTCTCGGCTTTGGAGTTTCACGGATTATTCCTGACCAGGATTTCTGTGGACGGTGTTAACTGATCAGTTCTTTTGTTCCTTAAGTATCCATATACGTAGAAAATTTGGCAGTGCCTCTACAGGATTACTTTTCTAATGACTCACTGAATTAGGTCTCAGTATTTATGATATGCTTAGTGCACCGCTTAAGATGCGCTTATTTTCACGTCAATCTGTTCTCCGAATTGCAGATTACAGAGCTGAGCATGATGAATTTCCGTAATGTCAAGATATTGAACAAACGCCTTTATCTTTTATTGTTAACATTACAGAAACACCACCATTATTCATCAAGCTAGACGAAGTCATATTTTAGGGGATTCAAGATGACACAGTTTACGCGTTCACGATTAGCGTTTCTGTGAACTTCTTTCTGCGGCTCTTTCTCTTGCTGCCGCTGCTGCTGCTTCTGATCAGTATGCTCATCTGTCTTTCTTATTATATCTCGTCAAGGAAACATCTCAAAATTTGCAAGGAAGGAATGTGCACTAACGCGAAGTGAATTTCTTATGACTGAAAATGGTAAAAAATTGCTCACACTTGGCGCTCCTGAAATACTGACGATACCGTTTTGATTATGAAGCCATTAAATCTTGTACTGCTCGAATACTTTGAAGTGAAAGAATGACATTCTCCCTTAAGCTCCGGCATTTTTCATCTCCTTCCAGCTCACTCATGCAGCTACGCCTGTCTTCGGCTGAGTTTCTTCTTAACTTGATTTACTGTACCGCCAGATACTTGCGGGACATTATTGTTTTTTCTTCACAAAACTGTAATAAGTAGTTGTCAAGAAAACCATTATGTCAAGCGTTTGAATTAAACGCTTTCCCGGCTGGGTTTGATTATTGTTTGTGCAACCATCTATCTATTTATTTACTAATTCATTTATTTGAAGATAAAATTAATAAAAAAATTCAGGCCTTGTACTGTACCTAGAATCGAAATCAGCCCAACTCCAGTATGTTATACAATAGAGCCGACGTTACTTTATCTCACTTGATAGCTGAGTGGATAACGTTAGTATTATCCTACCTTAGCCCAGTCTGTGTAGGAGGTCTTACCTTGTATAATTCCATCTTGGATATAAGGTATTACTTAGGCATGGTGAAGTCGACAGCTGTGAGTTATTTTGGGCTAAATGTTTGAAGGTATAAAAAATGTCTGATGTAAGATTAATGGCCAATTTATTTATATATGTGCACACACTCATCCATATATATATATGTACACACACACACACACACACACACATATATATATATATATATATATATATATATATATATATATATGTAAATATATATATATGGATGAGTGTGTGCACATATATAAATTAATTGGCCATTAATCTTACATCAGACATTTTTATACTTTCCAACATTTAGCCTAAAATAACTCACAGATGTTGACTTCACTATGCCTAAGTAATACCTTACATCCAAGATGGAATTATATAAGATAAGTCCTCCTACATAGACTGGGCTAAGGTAGGATAATACTGACGTTAACCACTCAGCTATTAAGAGAGATAGAGTAACGTCGGCTCTGTTGTATAACATCCTGGAGTTGGGCTGATTTCAATTCTAGGTACAGTACAAGGCCCGAATTTCTTTATTAATATTATCTTCAAATAAATGAATTAGTAAATAAATAGATAAATGGTTGCACAAACAATAATCAAACCCAGCCCGGGAAACGTTTAATTCAAATGCTTGACATATTGGTTTTCCTGACAACTAATTATTACAGTTTCGTGAAGAAAACAATAATATCCTGCAAAGTATATATATATATATATATATATATATACATATATATATATATATATATATATATATATATATATATATATATATATATATATATATATATATATATACATATATATACACACACACATATATATATATATGTATATATATATATATATATATATATATATATATATATATATATACATATAGATGTATATATATATATATAGGGTTTGGGTCACAATCCCGACTACCATTATCCCGACAGGTCATGATACCGACAAGCCCAAAATCCTGACATCCAAAATCCCGACACATACACACACACACACACACACACACACATATATATACATATAGTGTGTGTGTGCTATGTTTCTGTGTGTGTGTATCGAACATTTGTTTAGTTAAGATGGTAATTGTTAAAAAACAACAAGTATTAATTAACGGTATGTTAACAACACGTTTGTGTTCGAAAAGTGGAAGAGCAATGGCCTCTTTTTTGTATAGCCGTACAACCCATCTTTACTTTTATTTAACCTCCCTTTAACCATAATTAGTATTTAATGGTAATCATTGATTCTCTTCATGTAGCTTAGCGTTGTGATCCTTAACTCGTCCCTCTTCATACACAGTATATTATTTTATACAGTTCTGTCTGTGTACTTTTTCTTTAGTTTGCTTTCGAGAATAATCTAAACCTTGCATATAATTTTGGAATTTAATTTTCTTCTATACCTGACACAGAAATGATGAAGCTTAGGAAACGATTTTTCACGAAGGGGAAAAGATGAAATCAACGTACGCCGATATTTGATGGTGAAGATAAAAACAGAAACGATTCTTATTACTTACTGGTGCTGTGGATTTCGTAAATCTGATAACTGTAAACGCAGAGCAGTTACTAAACTTGTAAATGGAAAGCATTCACTAACAAAATATGTTGAACACAGTCACTCTCCTTGTGCAATTGCTGCTAGTTTGCAAAGATCACACACGAGGTGAAAATACAAGCAAAATCAACAAGAGATCGACCGTGTCCAATTATTCAGTCAAGTACCGTCTCTGCTCCTCAGAATATTGTACCATGTCTTTTATCTTCCAAACATGCGTTAATTAAGAAAGGCTATAAAGCGTATGAGGCAGTGTGAGCGTCCATCAGAACCGAGGTCGTCATTAGAAGAAGAAATCAGCAGCATCCCGCCAGAACTAGAACTTGCCTTAAATGGTGGATTATTTTTGGCAAGAGACTCCACAGCAGAGGATGACAGACTTTTGGTACTCACTACAGCCGCAAATTTGAAGGGATTATCAGAAGCTCAATACTGGATCATGGGTGGTACTTTTTAGACAGTTCCTACATTATTTATTTGACCAGCTGTAGACAATTCATGCAGCACATGTGGGATATGGGAATCGTAGGGTCGTCTTTACACTTGCGAACGTACGCTGTAAGGGCTGGGAAGGAAGAGTGAGGAGGTCATGTGTAAATAAACGCTTGTTTCAACATTTGACTGACATCGCTGAAGAAGATGAAATTGATCTAAATCCACAGTCTATAATATCAGATATGGAACTGACTGCATTTCAAGCTTCTAAAAGCTAATTTCCTAACGCCAACAACAAACTTTGTTTTTTCCATTTAGGACCGTGCCTATGGCGAAGAATTCAGTCAACTGGATTATCAGTTCGCTACAGCAATGATGAAAACTTTAGTTTAATGATACGACATTTATTTACCTTGGCATTTCTTCCATCGAATGAAAATTCGGAAGCTTTCGAAGTCTTAAAATCTTATTTGCCAGAAGAGGCGGACGATGCTCTTATATGGTTTGAAAATAATGACGCACTCGGACGAATAAGAAGGCATTTGCTCAATGGCACTGTCTTCCTCCGAGCCTCACCATTATTTACTCCTATTATGTGGTCAATACACGACTCCATGCAGTTAGGATTTCCGCGCACGCAAAATGCAGTGGCAGCATGGCACAAGAGATGGGAAGACGTCACTGGAAGGCACACACGTATTGGGCTTTATAGTATAACTGAAGAGTTCTGAAAGGAGGAGCAGCAAGTCAACAACCAACGTAATGCTGCTGCATACTTCGCAGTGACAACCTCCCAAACAAAATAAGAAAGCACAAAATGATTCGTGAAGAACAGATCACCAAGGTAATGAGCGAACGTGAACATCAAATTGTTATTTAGAACATCGTCGTGGAATAACACACAGTTTTCCTCTTTAATAAATTTTACCATTCTTTTAAAAATTTTTAAAATAAACTCTTTAACTTCTTCTTGCTTACCCAGCAAAATCATTTAAGAAAACAAAATGTATGTTTTCTGTCGAGATTTTGAGCTGCTTGTCGGTATATTGGCCTGTTGGGATTCTGGCTGTCGGGCTTGTGCTGTCGGGGTTATGGCAGTCGGGGTTCTGTCCGGTTGGTGTATATATATATATATATATATATATATATATATATATATATATATATATATATATATATATATATATATATATATATATATATATTATATATACATACACATATATACATATTCCATGCATCTGTGTTATCATTCCCGTCAAGTGATTCACTAACATATATTGCTTCGGTTTCACTATATTGCTTTTGTCACCTCTATAACCACTTGTTTTTTTTTTTTATTATTGTCATTAATATGTGATTACATGTTTTTTCACTGAGCACATCCATCCCGCCTTGGCACTTACTTTTGGTTTCTCGAAGATATTAGTAAGCAATACTGATCTCACTCAGTAGTGGTCGGGTAAGTTGCGAACCTAAATGATGCATTAATTCCATAAAGTTTTAACAATAAAACAAACATAAAAATATTCCCAGAACACATATTCATCTATAACTGCTACTGAAACTTGCTGTGCCAGGCTTTATTTACCAGGAAATAATCCACGAATATTTGCCAGATCATTCATAACTTGAATTTCCCTCTCTTCTCTGATAAGCCGCAGCGTTTCCTTTTGCCGAAGCAAGTTTGTTGGAAGCTTTAGAATACCAAATTTCGACCATTTGGAAGCAAGCGAGAGGTTTGTTTTCACTAATATGGTTAGGATGTGAATTCAGCAGCTCATAACTCCCCTGGCTCATGCATACGTAATGGCGGTGTTTCATTCCACGGCGTTACTTCTGAAAAGATGCTCGTCAGTTTTCTCCTTCGCTCGAAGCTTAATGAAATTCGATAGAGTGGAATACAAATTAGCCTGATTAACTCAGCCTAAAAAAATAACGAATCATACTTGTCATTCTTTTACTTTTGACCAAATCTGCCACCTTATAAGGAGCAGCTTAAATTCTGAACTGCTAATTCAGAATGGAGCTCGCTCCACATGCAGGTGCTGTAAGGCTGCAGTGTGGGTTTCATTCTCGAGCGTAGCTAACATTTATTGATTCATTTAGGTAATCTTGCCGTGCTTTAGTGAGTATGCAGATATTGCAAGGTGAAATTCCTTTGGACAAGTTAATGAACTCGTGTCTTGCATGTTTAATTTTCTTTCATTTCACTCTACGTTGTTGCTGACTGAGCTGGATGAACAATATGTTCGACTGTTTGTCGAACCTTTATGGTACGAATTCATGGAGTCAGACTGCACTCGTAAAGTGAAGAGAATGCCATAGATGCAGCCATCCCACAGTGTGAATTTCATATAGTTTTGAGTCAGTGTAGCTTTTCCATTATTCAAACTGAGTTAATTTTAAAGAACTTTTTGTCCAAGTATATTGGTAAAGTTTCCATTTCCAAGTAAAGGTCTCTCAGTTGGCAGATATAACTAACTGCTTTACGCAGTGTACACAACTGTACTAATTTTCTGCGATCCTCTCTGGGTGTGTTATTTTTTGCTGTATTCACAATAAAAATGACAATCGCAGAAGTCTTCTCTTGCCCAGGATATTTGTGCCGACCCGTCAGCATTCACTGTTGCAACTTTGAATGCACACAGTGTTGATTATTCCCTGACTCTCATAAATACTTTGGCGTTGAACATTACGTATTCTAACGTCCTGTCTCTTTGTTATGTTTGATATTGATTTCAATGGAAGGGGAAAAAGGACAAAATGACGCTCTGTCATCGTCCCGCTGTTAGATTCATTTTAACCTGAACCAACGTACATTTTTTAAACCTGGTTCATTTTTCATAATTAAGGAAAAGACAGTTTAAACGCCGCATAAGACACACACTTGGCCGGCATATGAAAAATCCAGACGATATATTTTTCAGCAATATGAGGAATTTTTCGAAAATGAATCTCATTTGTAAAGGTCAGAAAATATTTTGATGGAAATACTGCCATTTTTGTCGGAGAATATACTAGGCCATGTAAAGCTCTTGCACAGGAAATTTTGTACAATATATTCATTTGAAAAGGATATGAGGACTCCCGGTGGGCTGCCTTCCGCAAAAGCTCGCAAATCTCTATTCAGCGTTAAGACAACAAGTTTTCTTTTATGGCAAGAATATTTTGGATAGCTACTTTTATTGAACTACTTTAATTAAATTCAAAGTATTTATTTCCATACCTCCATCCCTTTTCATTTTAGAAAAAGGAGTCATGCTATTTATACAGTATATTTCATAGTTCATTTTTCTTCATTTCGTTGACTTTCTTCTCAAATCCGCATACCTGTTTTGCAACTGTACTATCTTAGGATTTTATTGATATACATCACTTTATATTGAGATTTCTATGCATATTAGATAAAATAAGTACACACATACACAAATACACACACACACAACACACACACACACACACACACACACACACACACACATATATATATATATATATATATATATATATATATATATATATATATATATTTATATATATGTATATAAATAATTTGATTACTGGGAGAAATTTTATTCTTTAGCTTACTTAGGCATATCTGTCTTTAAAAAATCAAATTTGCTAGTACACTTAGTCTGGCTTAAGGATGATGCTCTACAGGTAGTCTTTTCTTCTACTAAGTAGGAATGTCCATGATACCAGTGATACAAAAATTTACTGTCGAGTCGTCTGATAACTCTTGGTCTGGTTGGTATACTACAGTAGGCTTGCAGCTTGGTCGTTGTTCTGATCTCTATTCCTTCTTATCTGTGGAGACTGACTACGATTTCTACCTCTACCTTGTGACTGTGATCTGTGCCTAGGTCTACTCTTACAATCTCTGGCACTATGTCCTGTTTTCTCATGGTAAGGACAAGAAGCTGTTCCATAACATTCACTGGGATAATGCCCTCTCTTTTGGCAGTTGTAACATGTAACTGTGGAAGGTCTTCCTTGATAAGTGTTACCTGGATTCCTATTCTGGTTTCTAGCTGGTGTCATAGATTTCCTATTCTGATGACTAGGTTCCCCTCTCTCTTGTCCCACAGTAACTAAAGGTCTGTATAGATAATTCCCTTCAGGATTTCTACCTAAAATTTTCCTAACTTCACTTTCAATTTCAATGACATCGTCTTCTAAACCCCAAGTACGATTCATCTTTTCAGTAGCCTTCGAGGGTAGGCTTCCCAACAGCAAAACTAACCTAAACAGATTATGGCAGTTCTCAATTGTTATTACCTTTTGACCTCCTAAAGTCGTTGACCATGGAGTGCCTGCAACCAGATGGCTCCATTCCTTGAAATGGCTAAATAACTGAGGATTCATTCTGAGGTAGTTTCTTTTGTCTACTCTCCATCCTTGAACTATCTTTGCGAGACTGATAACAGGATCTGTTTCGCCTACTGTGGAATATATTCTTCTCAGGTATCGCTTCATTTCTTCCCAATTCTTAACTCTCCTATAGGCACTAGAATGAACGTAACATTCTATAGCTCCTGGTGACAAATCTAGATTGGCTTTGGCTTCATTTAATTTGTCTGTGTCTGTTCCAGCTATGTTGTTCAAATGGGTTTCTACTTGCTCAATCCATGTTTCTAGATTACAAGCATCATGTTCTCCTTTCCTTCCCGAAAACTTAATAATATGGTCACTCGCATGTAATTTATGAGCAACCGTGGAGGTTGTGTTTGATGGAGCTGAAGGAGTAGGAGTAGCCATTCTCAATTGTTTTGTTTGGCTTCTCGTATGAATAGTTCTTACTTTCTTATTACGTGCCGATTTCTTTCTGTGCATTTACTCATTAATGGCAAGTAAATCCTTAAACATCAAATATAACTGAACTGAGATTAAGTTATGGCAGTAATATCTCAAAAAAAAAAAATAAAAAAAAGACAAACCAGGACTTAAAAATCATTAAAAAATCATAAATACTTCCCCTGAATTAAAGCAATATGAAAAATCACTTAAAAATTACAAAAAAAAAAAAAAAATCTAGACATCTCCCTTAATTACAATCAAACAAAATAAAATAAAATACAATACCGGTTAGTAAATACGAATATTGGAAAAGTCTTAGTAACTGATTAGTACTGATTAGTAAAACGAGAAAAATTTTTTGCCAAAGAATTTAAATATCTAATGAAACTCAAAGTACAAGTCTTTTGTGATTTGAAAATGTCAGACAGTAGTATTCACATCATGTTAACTTTAGTAAAATAATTTAAATCTTATGTTTGTGTATTTATGTGAGGATATTCAAGGACTTATCTTTGCCGTCTTCGAATCTGGGCGTCTTTCTGTGGTTATACGATTTTCTTGGCTGCCTTACCGCGATAGAGACGTCAGGAAAACGTGTAACTTCTTGCGTTGGTGTTGCTGGGGCCTTTTCTCCTTTTTTTTCTCTCTCTCTCTCTCGCGAATTGCAAAGGAAATGAGCGCGTTTTCTTCTACGTCGGCTGCTGCGTAAAATTTCTCTCTTTCGCTGAGCGAAACTGCGTACCTTCTTGAATTCGGTCTTAAAATTCGTCTTCTTCTTCTACGTTGGATGCACTAACGTTCTTTCTTCTTCACGAAAATCGATGATTGTGGAGCTTTTGTGTGGCTAAATTGTCTTTTAAATTTTAAACTGTCTTAATTTTCGGAGTGGAGATTCGCGTGTGGAGTGACTGAATCTTCGGTGGAACACTTGTAATTGGTTACACTCTGTAACTGTCTTTATAAGGGAAACAACTTTCACTTATTTTGGTATTTTCGATCTTGTCTTATTACAAACTTTGCTAGACCATCTTCAAGCTGCTTGCCAGCAAGAATCAACCTCTGCTGGTCTAGTTTCGTAGATTAGGGGTAGCACGCACTAATTGTTTCTTCTTCTTGTCAGTTGTGGAGTTCGAAAATCTCCTAAGCTGCCATAATTTTTTCTGTAGTGGGGAAGGTATTCACTTCTTAAAAATCTGTCTGTTGTTCTGCGTGCTTTCACTTTCGTAGGAACAAGTTGCTCGATAATTAACTATGTTGAAGCTTCACATATCGTGCTCAGATGTCGGCTATCTTCCAAATTTTCACAAGTTTTCCTTTTATATATTTTGGTTAAATGAAATTTATGTTTCCCCTTAAATACATTTATTTAGTCTTTAAACTGTATATATAACTTTTCCACCTTTCAATGGGTAGTAGTGACCGAGACGTTATCTTAAAAGGCACATTGTAAATTTTTTGATCTTAGAATTTTACTTGCTATGGGCGCTCAGAAATTTTATATAAGTTCACAAGTCTCTTTGAGCTTCACTGTCACCTCTCCACACATCTCACACACTCCCTGCCCTGCCTTTTCTGCAAATGACCCTGCTTCCAGAGCCTTCGTATGTGTGGGTATGGGTTCGATGTCTAAATCTGGTATAATTTTCCTAAGTTTCGTCCAGATGGGCTTCCCTTTTCCATTAATGTTTCACGTTTAATTGTCTATACAGTTCGTTCAACGGTTGTTATCGAGTTAATGTTATGTGTGCTAGAGGTCACTGGGTGAGGTCAAGATCTAAATTAGTTCATCTTTTTGCCCAGTGCTGTATGAGCTAAACGCTTTGATTCAAGGGCGACGAACGGTTAAACACGGCATCTGTTATCACTTAGTTTCGTTATCGTCTTTTCTGTTTTGCTCTCTCTGTCTTTATCAGTGATTTTCTGTATGCCCTTGTGCGTATATTAAGATATTTAGTTTATTCAATTATAGACTCGATTCTATTATATATATATATATATATATATATATATATATATATATATATATATATATATATACATATATTGTATATCTGTGTATGTTTGTGCATATACACACATATATATATAAATATATACAAATACATATATATGTATATATATATATACATATATATATATATATATATATATATATATATATATATATATATATATATATATATATATATATATATATAATTATAATCATATATATATAAGTACATATAAATAAATATACTGTATATATATATATATATACAATCAGGAGATCCATAAGACAAGAAGTCTTCAAAGTTCTTTATTTAGAAACGTTTCGTGCAATCCTTTTGCACATCATCAGTCTGCAATAAATTATAGAGTAGTTAAAACTAAAGTTAAAATAACAATTATTATACCGACAGTAAAAATTTTTTTATAAAGTCAACATAAAAGCAGAAAAATTTTTATGAAAAATAAAATAAAATAAATAAATAAATATATTAAAATTCATCAAGTTTGTGAAGGAAATTTAACTACCTTACAGTACAACGCAAGAGGAAGAATGGCCAGAAGAAACGTCAATGCCCAGACAACACCTTAAGCGAGAGAGAGAAACCGCAGAAGTGTTACTATTCAAATTGGGGACAGGTGCTTTATATATAATGACTCAAGGGTAGTTAAAAGGCAGTTTGAGATGTAGCACTGAGAATCGAAAAATGTGTTTTTCAACATGAATTTTACATTTAGTAGCATGTGTTCGAATGCTAGAAAGTTCCGGATTGGATATACAGGAAACTGTACGATAACTGAGTCCTAAGTGGCTGTAATAGCGGACTTGCAACAGTCTTTTACTGGAACCAACATAAGTACCAAGACATCTTGGGCATTCAAATTTATAGATAATGCTGGACCGCATAAAATCCTGCAACTTGTCCTTATAGGAGAAAAATTTCCAACCTTTTTTGGATTCATAGGAATCAAATTTAATTTTAAAAAACCTATTTCTCTTTCAATGATACTTTTTATTTTTGAACGTAATTTGTCCGAGTGGGTAAAGGGAATAACAGCATACATGTTCAATTTAGGAACATTAAAGTTTTCAGAGGAGGGAGACATATATTTAGAAAGCATATTATTAATTATTTTCTGGACTAGGAATTGAGGATACGAATTAGCCGAAAAAACTTTGATAAATAATCAATTTCAAGTGAAAATTGGACCAACTAGAAGTATATTTGAGAGCTCGATGTACCAATGTTGTAATAGAATTGATCTTAAAAGAATAAAAACAAGAGCTAAAATAGTTACTGCCCAAGCCTGTAAACGTATTCTTACGATAAACAGAAGTCGTAAAGGCATGTTGATCTCTAGTAATTTTACATCCAAAAAGATAACGAATTTTGTTGTTCAGTCTCAATAGTAAATTTCATATTGGGATGTACAGAATTAATAAAATCAAGAAATTCATGACATTGCCAAGGATAAGTGAATAGGGCAAAAGTGTCATCAACATATCGTTTATATAGAACAGGCTTAAACTGGGCTGGGCAATTATTTAAAAATTCTTCTTCTAAATGACTCATGAAGAAGTTAGCAAACAACGGGCCCAAAGGGGAACCCATAGCTACTCCCTCGACCTGCAAGTAGAGAGCATTATTAAAAATAAAAACAGTGTCTTGCACTGCAAGCTCAAGTAAGGATTTAAAAAGACTTCTGCTAAAACCATGAAATACATCATCAACTCTAAAGATTTTGTCAAGAATAATTTCAATAGTTTCTGAGACCGGGACATTGGTAAACAAGGCTTCAACGTCAAAACTTGTCATAAAGAGGTCACCGTCTTGTTGGACAATTAGCTGTTGAAATTCGTACCCATTTTTTATGGCAAACTGTGATATGGAAAACTCATTTAGAAGTGTTACAATAAATTTGGAGATTTTATAAGTAGGGCTATTATATGCCGACATAATTGGTCTAAGAGGAATATCTTCCTTATGAATTTTTGGTAGTCCGTAAAGTATGCTAAATGATGAGCCGGTAACAAGTAATTCTTGATAGCATACTTTACGGACTACCAAAAATTCATAAGGAAGATATTCCTCTTAGACCAATTATGTCGGCATATAATAGCCCTACTTATAAAATCTCCAAATTTATTGTAACACTTTTAAATGAGTTTTCCATATCACAGTTTGCCATAAAAATGGGTACGAATTTCAACAGCTAATTGTCCAACAAGACGGTGACCTCTTTATGACAAGTTTTGACGTTGAAGCCTTGTTTACCAATGTCCCGGTCTCAGAAACTATTGAAATTATTCTTGACAAAATCTTTAGAGTTGATGATGTATTTCATGGTTTTAGCAGAAGTCTTTTTAAATCCTTACTTGAGCTTGCAGTGCAAGACACTGTTTTTATTTTTAATAATGCTCTCTACTTGCAGGTCGAGGGAGTAGCTATGGGTTCCCTTTGGGCCTGTTGTTTGCTAACTTCTTCATGAGTCATTTAGAAGAAGAATTTTTAAATAATTGCCCAGCCCAGTTTAAGCCTGTTCTATATAAACGATATGTTGATGACACTTTTGCCCTATTCACTTATCCTTGGCAATGTCATGAATTTCTTGATTTTATTAATTCTGTACATCCCAATATGAAATTTACTATTGAGACTGAACAACAAAATTCGTTATCTTTTTGGATGTAAAAATTACTAGAGATCAACATGCCTTTACGACTTCTGTTTATCGTAAGAATACGTTTACAGGCTTGGGCAGTAACTATTTTAGCTCTTGTTTTTATTCTTTTAAGATCAATTCTATTACAACATTGGTACATCGAGCTCTCAAATATACTTCTAGTTGGTCCAATTTTCACTTGGAAATTGATTATTTATCAAAGTTTTTTTCGGCTAATTCGTATCCTCAATTCCTAGTCCAGAAAATAATTAATAATATGCTTTCTAAATATATGTCTCCCTCCTCTGAAAACTTTAATGTTCCTAAATTGAACATGTATGCTGTTATTCCTTTACCCACTCGGACAAATTACGTTCAAAAATAAAAAGTATCATTGAAAGAGAAATAGGTTTTTTAAAATTAAATTTGATTCCTATGAATCCAAAAAAGGTTGGAAATTTTTTCTCCTATAAGGACAAGTTGCAGGATTTTATGCGGTCCAACATTATCTATAAATTTGAATGCCCAAGATGTCTTGGTACTTATGTTGGTTCCAGTAAAAGACTGTTGCAAGTCCGCTATTACAGCCACTTAGGACTCAGTTATCGTACAGGTTCCCGTATATCCAATCCAGAACTTTCTAGCATTCGAACACATGCTACTAAATGTAAAATTCATGTTGAAAAAACACATTTTTCGATTCTCAGTGCTACATCTCAAACTGCCTTTTTAACTACCCTTGAGTCATTATATATAAAGCACCTGTCCCCTAATTTGAATAGTAACACTTCTGCGGTTTCTCTCTCTCTCGCTTAAGGTGTTGTCTGGGCATTGACGTTTCTTCTGGCCATTCTTCCCTCTTGCGTTGTACTGTAAGGTAGTTAAATTTCCTTCACAAACTTGATGAATTTTAATATATTTATTTATTTATTTTATTTTATTTTTTCATAAAATTTTTCTGCTTTTATGTTGACTTTATAAAAAAATTTTTTACTGTCGGTATAATAATTGTTATTTTAACTTTAGTTTTAACTACTCTATAATTTATTGCAGACTGATGATGTGCAAAGGATTGCACGAAACGTTTCTAAATAAAGAACTTTGAAGACTTCTTGTCTTATGGATCTCCTGATTGTGAATTTGCCGCTTGACTGTTGGCTATATATATATATATATATATATATATATATATATATATATATATATATATATATATATATATATATATATATATATATATATATATATATATATATATATATATATGTATATATGTCTCACACTTTTTATCATTTAGAGAGAGAGAGAGAGAGAGAGAGAGAGAGAGAGAGAGAGAGAGAGTAAAACGTGCGGTGTTTACACGTTGTTTGACAATAAGCTGGCCTTATGGCTGCACGGGCTCTTGCTAATGGAGCAGCCCGTAAGAATCATTCTGATGATATGCAGGTGATAAAGATGGTCGGGATTAAGAGTTATGTTTAATGATGTGAAAGTCATAACGACGAGTTTCCAGGGTTGTTTGACATTTTTATGGATTTGGTGATGCATAAATTGAACAGTTTAGAATTTTTCTAGAGAAAATTTGTGGAATTCTGAAAAACACAGTAAGGTAAAATTTAATGTGTAAGGGAGGTGAATATAAGTTGAAGAGTGGGTTCTGTTGGTAGGCTACAGACTCCGAAATGGATCTACAACTTTTGCCTTGCCTCGGCCTCGCAGCAGCTTTTGGTGCGCTTTTGGCCAGTGGAGCCTCACCGGAATCCGTCAAGATGGACCCAGGTCTGGAAACCGCTTTTTGAACCAAGAATTTACCTCTGGTTAGTGTTTTGGAATGGCAAGCGCTGTAATAGGCAACATACTGGACAACATTAAGAAGCAGTGAAACGGAGATGATGATTACAATGGAAAAATTCAAGCATTGCAGCGGGAAGTTCGTCTCGAAAAAGAGAGGAAGAATCTGACGCTGCTGAATATCAGTTTAACCAAAGAGTTCACGATCTGGAAAATGCTATTCAAGAAAATAAGAAGGAAAAAGAAAAGGAGATGCTGTCGTTCACAGGACGGTTTAACAAGCAGATGATGGAACAGCAAGTCTCGGAAGACAAGATCCTTGTGTTCGAGAACGGAAAGCAGCTGATGCATTAGATAGCGGCTTAGGAAAATACACAAAATATGGTGGAAGATGAGATAACGAGGATGAAAGCAGAAAATAAGCGGCTAAGAACGCTGCCGCTCTTCAAGAGCTAAGTGATACCCTGAACAACAAATTAATGAGCTTGATTGCTCAGCTGGCAAAGCCAATTGTCAACTTCGTCAGCAAGAGGAAGTAGCAGGTCAGCTGGAGACGGAACTGCGTGAGATGGGAGAAGAAAGGACGCAGATGATTAAACGAATCCGAGGACTAGAAAGCGAAGTCAACTGCTGTAAGACTGAGAAGGAAAACCTCCAGTTGGAAAGCTGTCGAGAGAAAATGGCTCCCTCCAATGTCAGCTACAAGAGAAAGAAATGATGGCGAGGCTGGCCAGCGGCAAGGACGAGAAGAATCTTCTTTTGGAGGGTGAGCTGCGAAATCTGCAGGCGAAGAATGAAGCGTTGCTCCGCGACTTCAAAAACCTCCAGATGAGGAAGAAACACTTTGAAAAAGCAAACGAAAGGCTAGAGAAAGGACAAGGACAAGATATGGCCCACCTGTCCAACATAATTGTCGCTTTCTGGAGAAATGTTCCAAGAAACTGGAGAAGATGAAATTAGATCTAAGATTTCTTTAATATTGTCAGTTGAATAGCATTTTTCTCAATTTATTCGTTTAAAGTTGTACAAGTCAACTCTCTGTCATGAATCCACTAATAAGTTACTCGATATGGAAATTATTTTAAAGCATAAGAATATAAAAAAAATTTACTCTGTTAGTTAATACTTACAACTTACCTGTACATAATTCTCTTTCACTAAGTGATCAAATACTTTTTAAACAACCCTTTAATCCATCTGTATCTTCTTTTATACAGAATGTTGAGACTAGGCACAGTAGAAAGCTGCATCGTCTGGGTATTTTAATGCCAACTTTTAATAATGAATGAAGGGTCAGTTTTTAATCTTTCGAAACGTGTCCTAACAAAAAAGGAGGAATTCCTTCTATCTGGACTTCTGCCTTCCGTGTTATGAACCCAAAAACCATCAATTCTTCCTCCCTGTAGAAGTACTTATTCAGAAAATCACCAAGCTTCCTTTCTCCAACAACACTGAACAGTTTAGAGGCCAGGGTTACAATAATCTTAGAACTAAGTGGACCCCGTTTTTCAGGAGGGAAGATCTGCAATTACTTAAGGACTTAGAACCAAGTGGACCCCGTTTTTCAGGAAGGAAGATTTGCAATTACTAAAGGACTTACGCCCCCTGACAAAGTTAAGCGAACGGCGATTTGAGATAAAACAGACTACTAATATTAATATAAGATGAATATAATTTTAGACGATACAACGAAATTCATAGAACTGGAATCCAGAACTTGCAGGACGTTATAAAGACTGAGGACAGAATCAATAGATTCCTTAGACACCTCAAACACGAAAGAGTTATAGATGATCTTACTTTTTAAGTTCCGTTTGTCACAGGGTCATCATGTGGTATCATTTACGGTCTCCCAAAAAATTCACAAAGAAAATATTCCACTAAGACCGATACTCTCCTATATAAATACTGGCACTTACAAGTTAGTAAAGTATTTGGTACCTCTTCTAGAACCCCTTACCCCATAGACGTTACGATCGCCGGATCCGGTCGTCTGAACCGGAAGTAAACCTCACTGTCTGTGGTGTTCTACTCCGACCAAAAGTGGGCGGAGTCCGTCGTCCTCTCCGACCAGCTCGCAACCTGCCGTTGCCAGGTTCGAGGCTTCCTTTTTAGTTCAGGTGGCCGGAGGCCTCCATGTCTATGGTGTGATCGCAAGATTTACTTCAGTTTCAACTAGACGCTGAAAGGGTAACCTGGCAGCTACGTTGGCAAATGAGTTCTGGGAGGAGTTTATTGAACGTTGTAGGAAAGCGAAATGAGGCTTATGATAAATTAGTTTGAAAATTACAAGAGAAGGATGCAATATATATATATATATATATATATATATATATATATATATATATACATAAACATACATACATACATACATACATACATATATATATATGTATATATATATATATATATATATATATATATATATATATATATATATATATACTGTATATATATGTGTGTGTGTGTGTGTGTGCGCGTGCGTGTGTGTGTGAGTATGTATGTATGTATGTATTAGTATTATTGTTTAAATTACATTGTTACTTTCCGTACATAAAATAAGAGTTTATGATAATAATATTTTCAATAATATTCCAATTTTCCGTGTATAAATTAAAAGTTTTGTGTACAAAAAAGTTGAAAACTACTCTTACTTGGCTACAGAAACGTAGGTTTAAGGGCCTATTCTGCCTTAACGGGTCAAAGACCTACTGTATACTACACTATACACCACTAGACTGTGCAGGATGCTGTGTATGCAACATAGTTACTTTTTACCTTTGTAAACTCGTGTTGCATATCTTGGATAATTGCTTTACGTGTCTCTGGGATTATATGCCCCAAGGGACGACTAGTGACGCCGAAGCGAAGTGTGGCCAGCAACCTCTCGCACAGTGATATTTTGTCTCTGACAAGTGTGCTTTTTATTTCTATAATAATGAGAGAGGAGACCATACATAATAATTCCATGTCGGTCTTGCTCGTCCACTCTCGGATAATTAAACCAGTCACCAGCGGAAAGTTTCCATTCATTAAATAAATAAGCGTGAGACCATTCATTCCTCTTCTCCAGCCATATATATATATGTATATATATATATATATATATATATATATATATATGACTATATATATATATATATATATATATATATATATATATATATATATATATATATATATATATATATATATATATATATATATATATATATATATATATATATATATATATATATATATATATATATATATATATATATATATATATATATATATATATATATATATATATATATATGTGTGTGTGTGTGTGTGTGTGTGTGTGCATTGTATGTGTATATATATATACACACATATATATATATATATATATATATATATATATATATATATATATATATATATATATATATTGCATCCTTCTGTAATTTTCAAACTAATTCACCATAACCCTCGTTTCGCTTTCCTACGACGTTCAATAAACTCCTCCCAGAACTCATCTGCTGACGTAGCTGCCATGTTACCCTTTCAGCGTCTAGCTGAAACTGAAGCAAATGTTGAGATCACATCATAGACATGGAGGCTTCCGGCCACCTGAACTAAAACGGAAGCCACGAACCTGGCAACGGCAGGTTGCGAGCTGGTCGGAGAGGCCGACGGACTCCGCCCACTTTTGGTCGGAGTAGAACACCATAGACAGTGAGGTTTACTTCTGGTTCAGACGACCGGATCCGGCAATTGTAACGTCTATGGGGCCCTTAACAATTTTAACAAACCTCTTTTTAAACAGCCTTCTGTTTTTAACTATTGTTCATACGGACAAGTGGAAGGGGATGGCGATGGGCAGTCCACCTGGCCCTATTTTCGCCAACATTTTTATGAACTCCATGAGGAAATCGAGTTCTTGGTGACTTTCTTTAAAAAAACCGTTTTCCTACAAAATATTTTTATAGATCACTAAGGAAGCTGCTTTGCTCAAAAATGAAAGGGCCGCAATTAGTGAATAATTTTTCCAAAAAATGTATATATGCGACGCTCCCTTGTGTCCTTAACAACAGTTTTCGTGAGAAGGTCGTTGATTTATTTGGTTAAGAACTACCTGCTGTTAACTTAAAATTAGTTCCAAAAAAATCCTGTAACTCTGGGGTCTCTTCAGAATCAAGGATAAACTTGGCCTGTCTTTGACTTCATCATTGTTTATAAATATACTTGTCCCAAGTGCGAACGGTACAAAGCGGTTGTTGAAAGTGCGGATCTTCTGCCATCAGGGAGTTATCTTTAGAACGGGTTGCAGACTGCTCAGACCCGAAGTGTCAAGCATACGCAATCATTCTCTACAATGTAGGTCGCATATTGACCCTAAAGACTTCAAGGTTATCGCCTCCACTCAAAACAGTGAAGAATGAACCACTTTGGAGTCTATTTTAATAAAAACTACTGATCCCCTGTTGAGTATCCAGACTGACTCTACGCAGCTTTTTATTGCTTAAGTGTTTGTTTATTTATGTTGTGTTCTTCTCTAGTACGCTCACTTTCTCCTTTTCCTGCTTTTAATTTTTAGTCCTCTATAGATTACTTTCTTTACAGAAGGCAAAGGCTACTGGAAGTCAAAAACTGCAAAGTTATCCCAGTCGACCATGTAGTCCCGCAGGACAGACTTTCATGTATGGACTTAAAGCTGAAAAGAGAAAGGAGAACCAAAACAAAAGTAGTAGGGAAAATTAAGTGGTATAAATTATTACAGGATAGTGATAAGAGAAGAGAGCTTAAAAGGAAGGTGTTAGAGGAAATCGATCTTGAGACTGAAAATGTTCTGGAATGGAGGGCACATAATGCAGCATTAGAAAGTATGGAAAGGAAGCACTTGGGGAAACATCTGGGATGGTATGGTAGGCAAAGGAGAGTTTGCGGTGGATGAAGCCAATGAGAGAGAAGAAGAACGTAAAGAAGAGATGGGAAGAATCACAGTTAGTGGAGAGCAGGGACAGGCTTAGGGAGGAAAACAAAGAGTTAAAGAAGGTGGTAGCTCAAGCTGTGGCAAGAGTGTATGATGACTTACATACAGAACTGGGACCAAGGGAAGGGCTGAAGATGCTGAAACTATCTAAGGCCAGAAAAACAAGTTCCAAAGATATCCCATATCAAACAACTCAAAGAACAAAATGGTATTGTAATTAGAAAGGAAGAAGACATCTTGAAGAGGTGGAAAGAGTATTTTGAACCACTGCTGGATGAAGAAAATGAAAGACTAATAAGAGAGGATGAACAAGTGAACATGTGAATGGTAATAGGTTTCTCTAAGCAAGAGGTGCTATATGCCTTAAAGATGAAGAATAGGAAGATGGCAGGACCAGACTTGATCCCAGTTGAAGTATGAAAAGCATTAGGAGATGAAGGAGTGGAAATCATTTATATTCTGAGGGAAAAGTTCTAAGGCAAGGGGATGTTCAAGAGTGTGGTAATTATAGAGGTATTAAACTGATGTCCCACATCTTGTAGATATTAGAAAGAATGATAGATACCAGACTAAGAGAGTAAGTAGAAATAGGGAGAGAACATCTGGGATTTATGAAAGGAGTTGGAACAACAGATGGTATTTTCTGTCTGCGATAACTAATGAAGAAATTCAGAGAGAAGCAAAGAGACTGACATATGGTGTTCATAAACCTTGAAAGGCCTATCACAGAGTCCCATGATAGGAAATTTGGAGGAGTTTGAGGGAGATGTATGGATGATTGAGGAGATGTTTCAGAATGCATACACCAGAGAGTGAGGAGCAGAGTAAGAGAGACTGAGGGATTTGAGGTGAGAGTTGGATTACATCAGGGATCAGTCAATAGCCCATTTATTTTCAACATCGTGATGGATAGCATGATCGGGAGGTGAGAGAGACAGTGTAATGGAGCATATGATATGCAGATGACATTGTGTTGTGTACAAAGAAGAGGGAGGTTCTGGAAGGGAAGTTGGAGAGGTGGAGAGTGGCACTGGAGGGTAGAGGAATGAGGATATGCAGGTCAAAGGCAGAATATAAGTGTGCTACCATTGAGGGGGATGGCAGGGAGAGTATAAGGTTAGATGGAGAAGAAATAAAGAGTAGACAAGTTCAAATATTTGGGTCTATGGTGAAAGAAAGGACGAGGACGTAAAACATAGGATACAATCGGGGTGGGACTATTGGAGAGCTGCCTCTGAAGTCCTTTGTGACAAAAGAGTTCCACTAAGACTAAAGAAAAAGTCCCATAAGGCAGTGGTAAGACCAGCTATGCAGTATGGTACAGAAATGGCAAGTATAACAAAGACAAAGGAGAAGAAACTGGACATAGCAGAGATGAGAATGTTAAGATGGATGTCTGGATAACGAGGGGGGATAAGATTAAGAATGAATATAGAAGAGGGTCAACAAAGGTGGGTGAAATATCAAAGAAAGTGTAAGGAGGGGAAACTGAAATGGTATGGACGCCTGCTGTAAAGGGAAGAAGACCACACTGGAAGGCATGCTATGGAGGTGGAAGTGCAGGGTAGAGGAAGACGAGGAAGACAGAGAAAGAGATGGAGAGATTGTGTGAGGGAAGACTTGAGGGAAAAGGGACTTGACAAAGCAGAAGCGCACCACAGAGGTAGATGGAAGTGGTTCATCCAAAACGGCGACCCCTAATGGAAACGGGATGAAGCTGAGAGGGTTTGTCTTCGCCTAGTTCTTATAGTTGAAATTTCTTAATTGTTCAAGTACTATATACAAGAACTATGGATTTCTTGTACTTTGAGAGAACTTTCTCGCAATGAGGAAGCTTTTAATGATGAAAAAACAAGATAACTTTTCTTAAAACTGTGGTCGATGGAAACAAGGAAAAGGGATAAAGTATAAATAAAAAGGGATTTTGGGCCGGATAGGGAGGTATGTGGGGAGATAATAAGGGGCCATGATTCCTAGTTCACCTCCAAGAAAATCGAAGTTTAATGGATTCATGGAAACTTGATGTAAGGAAAGAATTTTCAATATTGGCTTTAAAAGAAAAGAAATATTGACAGAATTGGACAGTCTACAAGAAGTCTCTTACAGTTGATGTGCGAAATCATGGTTAGGTAGTTGTTTTAGTTCTCCTCTTTATATAAAGGAACGGATGACAATCTGATGCCTTTGGAGGATAAGAAAGGATTGCACTCAAAGAATATGTATATATCAAGGTAGAGTCAATAACATATGAATTATGTAGGCTAAAGATTGACTTTCAGAGTTACAAGTAGGAGTACTCTCTAGGGAAAATAAGAGCATGTCCTCTCAAGACAAATGGCAAAGACTAAAGTTAAGAGATAGTTGAAAGGCAAATAAGCTAAGTTGGAAAAGCGCCATTTGATCTGATCCACTTTACTCATGACGTGTTTTAAAAAGTTGAGACTTTCAAATAACTCTGTGTTTTTAGATCATCTAAGGAATCTCCAGCCTTTGAGGTCCTTTATGGAATCAGTTAATATCAAAATCCCTAACCTAAGAGTCCTCTATTAGAAATGCTCCCCAATGAAATTCCTTCATCATCCAGTGAATATTCAACGTATCCTCTCCCCGTCAAAGACATTTTGTCATCAAACTCGTGAACTAACGACATCAACTAAGATATACCTTTCTGAGATACTATATGGCAGTTCCAGGCAGTTCGGAAGTCAGAAGCACTTTCTGAGAAATCGAAAACTTATAAACGAACATAAATAAACCATGAGTTGTTTGCGGCATAAATTCTGCCTTTACCTAGGAGATGCTCTCCCTGGCTGTACAAGTGTAAAACCAAGTCACTATCCTCAGGAGGTCAGTTATCTCAGCAGGCAATTGGCATGAAGGGCATCCCGGTACATAGTTTATCAATATCACAGGAACCTTAAATTATATTACATATATTTTGGTTATGATATCTGGTATTTAATTGGTGTTAAAGAATTGCCAGGCTGTCTGCTCTAAATAATTCTAAAAGAATATCAAAATCTATATTTCGCTATAACGTGGGGGAGCCTAACATCAATTTGGGCTTCATTTGTAGTATGTACTGGAATTCATTTTCTTCTTTTAATTAGTTAGTTTGATTTTTTTAAGAGTTTGGTGTTGCCGCTGATCAAGACGTGTGCGACCATCTCTTCTTCCTGAACGCTATTCATCACCTTTTCTGATGATTAAGGTAGGGTGGTCCTTGAGCTGATATGGTGTTTCCTCCGTTTCCTTGGCAAGATTGTCAATCTTTTATTTTTCTTGCTCGTATTCAAGTTCACCGACCAATTCGTCCGCCAAAGTAGGGAAAAGAAGACCTTTCCCTCACTTTTGGGGGTCGAGCAGGCAATCAGTCAGGTCTCAACGAACTTTTTTCTACCTATCACCAATTAAAACTATGTTGATTCTTGCGTGCCTTGCGTTGATGCGGGACTAATGGATGTATCTTAGGTGAAACAATTATCATTAAACGTTCAGCCTCTGAGAGTACTGATAACATGAAGGTTAGAATCGCAAATGTCTTTTATGTGACATAGAATTTTCTAAATAATGAAAATGTGGTACTTAATTGGCGGATTAATATATCTAGTTCATTTTTAAAGAAAATTGCATATTTAATGCTAGAGATTATATTCATAGCCATAAAGGCATCGT
>NC_089752.1:67897819-67915319 GCF_040412425.1 Macrobrachium rosenbergii
CATCAGCCAAATTTTACTCGTAGGACATGTATTGAAAATCTGATCTCTTTCTGAGCTTCGTTGTTTTTCTGTTGCACCTGGACAACATGGCTTCGCAGTATTACACCCGATTATGGTAATTATGCCCTGTTATTTCTGGCTAAATTACGTCTTCCGCTTATATAGAAATGTGTTTCCATTTGGCCATAATGCACAGACGAGTAGTTAAACCATCACACGTTTTCTGAGTTAAGGTAGGCATGCCAACCGAAATTTACACTTGAATATGAAAATGAAAGTTAACAGTCATTTTAACATTTCAAGTTTTATGTATGATGATCATTTTATTACTTCTGTTTTTAGGGAAAAGATTTTTAAGAGGGCTTGTTACACTCGACTGGAATAGTTTCCATCAGGATGTTTTGCACCGTCGCCAATATTTTTTTAAGAATTCTTTGCCATTCAAGGTTTTATTTACCTGTTTAACAAATTCTTAAACAATATTCACCTCTTAAAATTCAAATATTTTCTACAAGTTTCCTGTTTATCCATAATAATTTTTCATGAAGCACATAAAATCATTGATCAATATCTGCCAGCTGTTTTGAGCCCCAGCAATCCGATGACTACTAGGTGATAAAGAGAGTCTTAATCCTTCGATGACCTCCGGATTCAATTCCGACATTCCTCCAATGTTTGTTTTTGCAATGAAAATGTTTTCTGTAGATTTTTTTGAACGGATTGCTTCATGCACCTCAAATAGTTGGATTGATGTTTCAGGGAATGGCTAAGTCACTCGTGTTACATGCCAATGCTATCCAAAAAGACATGCAATTTTTAATCTTAGAGTGTCATCACAGCCACAGGACCGTAGAAGCTCTTGGTTATACAAGAGAAAATAGTATCATTATGACAACCCTTCCACCTCAAAGCGCTCACAAAAGGCAGCCTACTATAGGGGCACAGATAATTTGATGATAACAAATGCCGTGAAAAGAATCTCGCAATTTGATGTCGTACGAATGACCGCCACTGCATACAAGAAAACAGTTACCACGGATAAGCTGTGAGTGGGTTTCGAGCTGCTGATTGATGGTCCTTCAATGGCAACATGTTTACTAATGTTTTTGTAGCAGGAAACCTGACCGAGGAAGAAACCTTAAAACCTGGTTCCACAAAGAGGCCTACTGACAGGAACAGAAATGAGACAGGGGTGTACATAATGCAAAAATGATCGCCACAACTACAGATTATGAAAGACCTCTGAGCCATCACGGAGTCCCCAACCTGGAACATCAAAAGAACTGAAGCGAAGGAAGTTCTGTTAAGTCTCTGTAGCCAACCAAAACCTAAGCAAAAACGAGAAAGAAAACGGAAAGCAGAGAAGGTGAAGATAATCATGTCCTCACCACACAAAGTTCAAGTTCTTGGAATGGAATAGTCAAAGTCATTTCCCTGTACAAAGAAAGCAACAAACGAAGTGTCGAGGAAGAAAGTTCTACCTCCAGTTTCATCTGAAGACGAAGAATGGCCTTGCTTGGTGTGTGCTGAGCCATTTGCGCCCCCAGCAGGCCGTCGAGAAAAATGGGCACCAGGAAATGCATACCAGAAATGTTTATTTGCAATGTTTTTTTTTCACATGAAGGGACAGAGGCATATGTTCACATGTTATTACAGGTATTTGTAATAAAAGGAGACAGTTATCGTCTTCATAAATGTAAAAAATATATTTATAACTTTTCTATCAGAACATGCATTTTTTAAAATTCTACAGCACTGTTCATAAGAAAAAATAAATATTTAGTTTCATTTCTACCGAAGAAGGAACCTTACTGTTATACTCATATTTTATTGCACATAAACATTGTGATAAAAGGAATTATCAAGTTACCTTCATGTTTGTCATGATTTTTCTTGTGATATGTATAGTGGGGTAACAGGCCTACCCACAGGGCATTTAACCCTACATGTGGGGTAACCATGCATGTGGGGCAAGACGCCCATTTTTTACTTTTTTATTCAAAGTCCAGTTTCATAAAGATATGATAAGTTGATGAGGTCCACACCGGAGATTGGCCATAATATCAACTTTCGATAAAACTCCTTACCAAAATCCTACAGAAACTATGGCTCCAGAATGCATTCTTCCTTAAGGAGGGCTGCTTACCTCACCTTTTCCTAACTATCAGTCTTCCCTCATTTGCTGATATATATATTTTTATAAATGTTCTGTTGTTCGCCCCCTATGCAATTTATTGCAGAGAAAATCCGCGAACCCCCCAGGGAGACGTCTTTGTCCAAGCAGGGTAGCTCTAGGCAGTTCAAAAAATTAACGTCCGTAGCAGGACCAGGTAGCATTAGGGGCCTAAACCCATAGGGAAAATTTTACCAAGTAACCTCTATTGACGGTGGTCTTAAGTTTCCTTGTCCCTGCTCTATGTTCGGCGAATGTTTTGACAAAATTTCAAACCCCGAGGGCATAAGGGCGTACTGATGTCGGCCAGCCACCCTGCTTGACCTGAGACGCGGCAGAAAGAAGTTAGCGTGCGAGCGAGAGACACGCGTCTAGTACTACCGTCTCGTAGTACTCACCCTCTGACTGTTTCCTTGCTATTAGTGAGTTGGGAAGACTGCTATTATCAAGACTTCCGATCATCCTTTGTATGCGCAAACAACTTTCGTCCACAGTAAGTCTGGATTTTTGGCAAAGTTTCGCCGATTTGCTAGTATCTCTTACTGTATTTCCAGTTCCTTTGTTTCCCCTTCACCACCATCTAGATAAACCAGGTATCCAAGTTACCTTTATGAATTATAGATTAAGAATAATTTATATTGCTTAGCGACATTCAACTATTCCCGTGAAGTAACTAGGAATTAGGGAAGGTTAAATTAGTAATTTACAGCATTTAGGCAGCCTTGTGTCTCGATCCCATTGTTTGGAAGAGGAATAGCCTTTTACCAGTGCTAACTGTGTATGATATAAACCGTTGTGTTAAAAACCTTACAGAAGCGAAGGGAAAATTGACTGCGTCCGAATGTAGGCGATTGTTCAAGTAATTTCTTAGCTAACTACTTATTCTTTGTTTCGAGTTTTCCTCTCGACTGGCGACCTTATTCAATTAATAATCATCTGTCTTTGAGGTTAATTTGTAGCTTCAATTGACAGGTTACGTGCGTCCTTGGCACCCAGGACCTCATAAATTAAGTTAAGTAATAAACTCATCAGCCAAGCCCCCATACGATGGACTTAACTTTATAGTAATGAACAATGTAAGTAAAACAATTATAATTTTAAAATATTTATTAATTTAATGTTCCTGTGTAATTACCAATCATGTGAAATTTGCCAATCTTGTGAAATTTTAACACTCGAAATGTTAGTTGATCAGGACAGGTGTGCTTTCAGAGAGGCAACCTAGCCAGCGATAACCCAATCACTGAATAGGTGACGCAGAGCCTCCCCAATCCATTACTGAATAGTCCCGCCCTTGGAATTCTGAAATTTTGAAAAGCACCTTTGAAACCACTTTCCAAATGTAAATAAAGAGGCAAACAGCACTAAATATTATTGTTAAAGACCCGAGTGAAACAGCAAAATCAATATTAAAATTAAATATGTTAAGTGAAGACGCTCCGAAACTAATGTCACCTAAACAGTATATCAATAACTGTCTATAGCACAACCTATATCAGAACCGTCAAAACTTTAATCTTAACGATGGAAGATTAATTCCAAAACCAATCGTATATGATCTGTCACTCATATGATCTGTCACTCATACTGGACTTTTAAACATGAATAAAACTTTGGCAAATCGCCTCAAATATAAATTACTTATTTCCAAGGGTTATTTATTTTATCAGGTTGATAGCAAATGGAACCTTAAGAACGCTAAAGGCCTTAAGTAAATGTGGCTTAAATCACCATTGAAATACCGCATCTGTTATTCAGCGTGACATACCTCAAGCACATCTGTTCCTTTAAGTAATTGCTAATGAGTAGAAGGAGGATCGCCGTGTCGATGGTGGGTAGCGATGCAGCTAAGAAGTAAGTCGGTTGACTGATCCAGTCGAGAGCCGTCTGCAGGCTATAGTTTTCTTAGGCGTTCATGACAAAAGACCTTGCGTCCATACGAACAAATATGTGGGCCAAGGAGGGAGAATACGCTCCCTAGATATAATAAGTCCTCAGGTACGGTGGTAGGAGTGGAAGAACCGTCTTCCTTGGACTGGACCTAGCTTCTCCTCTTTTGCTTCCATCCGGCCCTTCCGTTGTCGACTGCTGTCTTAACGAACTTCTGGAGAAACGTATAAGCAGCAGTATGGTTGTTTACATCAAACAATCAGTTTACCGTGAGAAACTAAATATTGTCACCCGAATTGATGGGTATTTTGCCACTAAAAAAGGTTCATCAAGGGAAACTGATTACACAATTATTACATGTTTAAAAATCCATGATTCAAAATAAATGCGAAAATATATTTTTCTTTACACTCCTGGGAAGGGAATTCAATTTGAAAAATTGAAATTGAATTAAAGTTCGAAAATAGAAATTACAATTAATTTTTTCTTACATACCATTGATTACGTATAAAATTTAAGCAAGATTCAAGCGATCATCAATCTAGTTTTTTGTTCACTTGACATAGCAGCCTTTCTACGGACCTTTTTGTCGTATTCCGGAGCATTAGTAGTACCCATATTAGAATGACCAATATCTGCCTTTTTATCACAAAGAGGCATTTCATTAACACAGAGCAAAGGAATCAGTGAACTCGTGTGCCTTTTTACCAATTCTCTGGTTTTGCCCTTTAGGATTATAGCACCTGTTACCTCATCGGATAATTTATCGGCTTTGTGTGGGCTTCCTTAATGAGTACAATGTCACCCTTCTGCAAAGACTTGTGAGTAATAGGTTTGTATCTTCCTTTCACATTTACAGCCTGACTGACAAGGGTACCTAAAACTCATTATGATACGCCTCATTAAGCTGATTTCGGACCTTCCTTAGCTTGCTGTAGTTATCCTTTATCAAACTTTGAGGCTGTGCGTCAGTCTGCCAATCAGGGTCCTCAGTAATTTCATGTAATTTCGGAGTACAGATCCATTTATCACTTATAAATCCCCCTTCGGTGATAATTCCCCATCGGGGATTTTCCCGAAGTAGCGTGAATTGGATATTAAACGACATTGTAGTTTCATGATTATATATATATATATATATATATATATATATATATATATATATATATATATATATATATATATATATACATACATATACTGTATATATATATATGCTTGTTTTTGTTTACCCTTAGTTTATATTTCCGGATTTTCACTATGATTTCATTCACTTTCATTTGCATTATTTTGGCTATATATATTGGAGTTACACCCAGTCTAGGTTCTTAACTTGAATATATATGTAATCTTAGTGTTCTTGTTCCAATACGAAGTTGAACTTCATATTAAATTTCGCTCCTTCAAGCGTTAGCATTAAAACTCAAGTACAGACAAAGCAAAGTAACTTGAACTCGACCCCTTTCAGAACTTAATGAAGAAGCTTCAAGACCTATTTAGCATTACTTGAGACAAGTAATTTAGTCTTAAGCACTGGATAACTTCAATTTACTGCAGAAAAACACTATTTCGATTCAGGTGTTAATTTTCAACCACCTGTGACCATCTACAATTGAACATTATTTGATATGCAATTAGACGATTTATTCTCTGAAATATGCAGTTATTATGCTGTGAGTGGGGGTATTTTTATCCGGTTTTATCGTGTACTTTTAATTTACGAGAGGTATTAAATACAACTGGGATAAAATACAGCTGAAAATTGTTTTCTTAAGCAGTTCTTTGTAGATAATCAGCACTGAGTTGAAACGATCACCGGATATTTTAACTTTCCTTTTTAATTTTCAGGAGTTAAGCATTTTCCCTTACACTGAACTCATACTTTTTCGTCCCTTTCCATAAATAAACACTTATCTATATATATATAAATTGGTGTATGTATATGTGTATGTGTGCTCCACATACGCTCAGAGACGCATTGAGTAATTTCAACCAAACTTGGTACGCATGACTTACTGTCTCGCAAAGAACACTGGGGGTGGGGTAAGACATCACTAGCACCAAAGGGCACCAAATAGACCATGGGCCAGCAGCCGAAACCCTCCCCCCCGCCCAGGGATTTTTGCAGACCACATTTTTTTCAATATTTTAGAGTCCGTAGATTCAGATTCTAGTTGTCTGCACTTTAGATTTTGATGAGTTTGGCTGCTATAGCCAAAAATTAACAAATATTTAGGACAAAAATTGGACAAAAAAATAGTGTTAGTTTTTTGTTACGCACAAAAAAAATATATGAAAATGTTAAGGAACTATGGGTTTTAAAGTACGATGAATCCAATGAAATGGTTTATTTCATCGATAAAAATAGGAGTCAATACGTTATTTAGGTTTAAATATAAATTTTTGACTCTCAAGAAAAATTTATATATTATAGTTTGCTCTCCTTTCTTTCATTGAAGAGATAGAGTGTTAGAAATGAGATATTCATAAAGAGCAGGATTTTTAGATGCTATTTCATATATGAGGCGCCTAACGGCAGAGTGTCGTAAGCGACACCGTCGCCGATTTGGAGTTAAGCACACCAACGTCATCTCTAACCCTCTAGTGTCGGGAGAAGAAATTTCAGTTCAAATTTCCCGCAACAACAAGGTCGAAATTCTCGTTTTGTAACATTACTTCTTTTCCTTAGTGACGCTACACATGGCTGCACTGGCTGGTCTGGGTGGCAGAGAGTCGCAAGCGCCTGTGGTGCATAAACCAATCATGAGTCCAGACGCCCTGCCACACCTCCCGCACGGCCAATGAGAAAGGCTAGCCATCAGCGGAGGCGCTGGCTATCAAAAACATTCTTGTACCTTCCTTCCCCATGATCGCCTCTGGATTTAATGTGCTTCTTTTTGTTCTTTATTCATTAATAATACTGGTTCCTCTTCATCATGTCCGACACGAATGTAGATGACAATGTTCCAGGACCTTCCAGGGGCAGAAAGAGAGTCCGGAACTTTGCTAATTGGAAGCAAAATGTAGCCAAAAGCTTACGTAACAAAGGTGAGGCGTATGTAAGCTGAAAAGATCTGGTTCCATTCATCCCCCAGATTTTCATGACATACTTCAACCAGCTTTTTTGTGATCAAGATACCTTCACTGCTACTCCAGATACCAAGATACTCCTCATGAGAATGACGTGGATAATGATTTACTGGACTATGCCGTCTGATTCTCGCCTGAAGTAATTGGCGCTTACGTTTTTTCCAATCAAAATGTATTTTAGCCATTATTGACGGCAATTATTATTGTTTTGCAGGTGAGACGACTGTATCAGCCTCAGGGTATTCTGATTAAAATATCTTATCTTTCTACTGCTATTTTATTGTGTAAAGCATTAGCTTTTTAGGTCTTTTTTGAAGTGAACAAAATCACCTAGTTATTCCTGTAAGATTAAGATAATCAAGGAAATTATCCAGAATGATAAATAAAACAAAGATAATATCTTTGGGGGGTTCCTAGAGGGGTTACAGGGGCATTGGTGTGTGTTTTTATGGGATTCAATGTACCGGAGTATAAGATTGATTTCAAGATGAATGCAGTCATCGCTTTATCTTTTGGCATGCATTAAACTCTTGGCTATTTTACAATGATGGTTTGAAAGCAGACACAATAACCTTTATTTTAAAACAAACCCCAGTGTCGTACCTCATTTAAATGCTGAGATATCGCATTCTGAAAGTAGCCAAACTTTGACTGCGTTTTTCTCCAATTTTAGTTTTTGGCGCTTGAGACACTCTGCCGTTAAGCGCCTCATATAATGTGCTATATTTAGTCCAAAATTAAAGCAAATATATACCATGAGAAAAAATATCTTCACCGCTTAGGAGGCGGTTTATTCTTGGGTGCAGCCATCTGCTATGTGGAGCATGGACCAGTTGCCTCCCCCCTCCCCCCTCCAATATATCTTTGCAGACTCTACTTTTTTATTTCTTTATAGTCAGTTGATTCAGAGTATGATTTTCTGCACTCTGAGATATCGAGATTTTGGCTGCTACATCCAAAATTTTAAAATCATTTTAAAAAAATCTAATTTCAAGTAATTTCAAAAATTGTTAGCTTAACTAAGTGGGCAAGGAATAGGTAATGTAATTTGATGTAATTTCTCATCAAAAGACAAATGAGATTAAATCATAGGATTTTGACCCAAAAAATCAAAGGAAAACAAGAAAAGAAATGAAATTAATAAATCTTTGGTTTTTATTAGAAAAGAGAGGATTCGAAATATTAATGGGTTTTTAAGAAATTTTGTGGTACATGTACAATAAATTAAAGCATTCCTTTTGGTTATATTAATGCTTAAGAAATAAAAGTGCATTTGGCATCTAAATAAATAATGAATTAAATGCAAAAGCAAATAAATATGTTTGTTAAGACATTTGATTTAGGAAAGCTTGGTGTTATAGCCCTTGAATACTCACGCTAACCTGAAAATGATTGAGTTGTTAGTTACATAGGAAAATTATGCACAGCGTTAATGTGCGGCATCTTATATAGTAGAAAAACATCTAAATAAAAACAAGCTGCTTACATAAGCTAAAAAATAAATACATTTTTGGCTAAAGCAATGTTGAAAACTATTTTTCCTTGTAACAATGCAAATTTATACAGAGGTACAATCGATAGTGTAGGATTAGTTGAATAAAATCTAATATATTCTTTGGCACATTGGATTAGAAAGAATTATGCTTTATAGTACAGTAATAGCACTCCGGTACTCGATAGAGATAAGTAAATGTACACAGATTTTTGGCTTATATTGGTGAAACAATTTAACTATAATAGTTACCGAGAATGATTAATCAAATGCAATGCAAGGACCTACAATTAATACTGCATATTTAATCATCATATTCATACATCAAATCAGTGATATTGTTAATTTCATCTGATTCATCAAATTCATATGGCTCCTCCATCTCTCCCTCCTCTACAGTACATGATCCCCCAGAACATCAATCAGTTGTTGTGGCATCAGTGATCCACTACACCATCCATACAAAGTCTAAGCTTAGTCCTTCAATGACACGTCACCCATGCCCGTCTGGAGAAGGTATATCTGCTTTAGCTTGATCTGCTCTATTCTCTATGAATGAATGCTTGATAGTTTGCCCTCTTTATGTGTTCTCTAAGTGCCATGCGGCAGGGGGGTAGCAAACTCATATCTATCCCATCACAATCTGAAAGAATAGCTGATCTGGGGCTGTATCTTTGAAGAAAATGATTATAACGTAGTTTGTCAATAGATGACTGAATTGATGGCTGATTGTAGAGTAAACATGTAAACTTTTCTAGCTAGATATAAGTATCTTCATCCACAGAAAGACTAGATCCAAGAGATTTGAAAGTGGATATAAACTCAGGGTTTTCCTGTAATAATTTCCATGGAGTAATTTGCCCTTCCGAGCAAATGCGCTCACAATGTCACATCCAGAAAAAGCATGAAAGGAAGGCAAGGCTTCACATATCTCCTGACTAGTTTCATCTATAACTGTTTGTACGTCTATGAGGCGTCTTTTGTCTCCTACTCCTGTATCGAACAATATAACCATGTCTACTGAAGGGATTACAACTTCCCCCACTAACACTATTGTGTATGCCAGTGACTTATGTGTCTCTATATGGAGTTAAAATACGACACAGAAGAGAACATAAAATAAAATATATTTTCTAATAATAAAAATATTTCTGAATTTTAACTATTACATAGTTTTAAATATGATTCCTTTTATACAAATAAGTCAGTGAGTTGACTGCAATCAAATGCAATTTATTAGAATGTTCTAAAGTATATATGTGAAAAGGAATTTTCTATTTTGAGTAAAATATATATATTGCATTCAGTTTTTTCAATATTCTTGATATACTTTGAGAATTTCACATATAGATAAACATGACACTGACTACAAGTTAAAAGACATTGTATTTGGTAATAATATAAATATTTTTTTATTTTAACTTTTATCGATGAAAATTACAAAAATTTTCAACATGACTTTCTTAAGTATGAAAAGGCATTTTCTACTGTCTTCTTAAAGCATCGATTCCTGCCAATGAAGGGAGCCTGCAGGGGAGTTTACATAATCACGAAGGTGGTTACGTTGAGCCTTGACAGTCACGGCTGCTGTCTGCCGTGGGAGAGTCACGCTTGGTAAAGCTTCTCCAGACCTCCAGTTGCCAGGTAGGGTCTCACATGTCACCGATTCCTCTTTATCTCCCTCACTCCTGGCATGAGATTTCATGTCATGATTAAGCTGTGCAACACACAAGCAGCCAACACCACGGACTCGACACGATCATGACAAAGTTTTATGAGGGTGTAAAACACTGAATCTGTGGGAGACAAATGGAAAACATTAGTTATTAGAAATAGATGGTATACAAAGGGTATTTCATATTAAATACGTATTATTTCTTAATGAATATATTTAAACAAGCAGACCAGATAAAGATAATAATATTTGTGAACAACTACCTGCTTGCTAGGATCCCTGCTCAGTCGATAATTGTAGATGCGTTCAGGTGTTGTCAGACTTCGTGCAGGGTATGGTTGCATCATTTACTTCTTAAGAGCGAAGGCGTCATCTCCAACGAAGAAATAGTCGACTGGGGGTTATCTTCAGTTTCGTTTGGCAATATTTTAGGGGCAGGCAGGTTGGCTTCATGTCGATCAAGCATTTTGCAAAGCTGTGCTTTGGCAAAGACACCACCATCAGACTCGGACCCTATGGTACCTACATCCACGTACAGGAACTTGTAATCAGCGTCAACAACTCCTAGTAGAATTATAGAGTAGAACTTCTTATAATTAAAATAATGAGTTCCTCCAAAGGCTGGGTTCTGGATGCGGATGTGTTTCCCGTCTGTTGCTCCAAGGGTGTGTGGGAAATTCCATCCTTGCTCAAACCCACGGGCTACCTCGTTCCATTGCTCTGGGATGGTGGGTACCTGCACGACCTCATCTCCGTAGGCAGCCACAATGGCCCTACAGGTCTCGGGGAGCTACCCAGAGTTGGTAGGACATGCTCTTGTAAGATTCTCTAGTTGCAAGGAAAGGTAAGGTAATTGCAACACGCAGGCCTGGCTCAATGGGTCTTCTCCAGAATGTGAGGGTCTTCGTTATGTAGGGCATGACCCGTTCCACAATTTCATTGAAATGCTCCTCCGTAATCTTGGTAAAATTCCGTTGCAGTTCTGGATTTTCAGTTGCCAATTCTCTCATCAAGTTCTCATAATAACATTTCTTCTCTCTTCTTTGTAAGTAAGGCCAGACCCAGCACCTTCTTGGTTTTCTTTTCTTCTTGCGTTTTCGTTCCTCCAGGCACTTAACAATTCTTAACTGGAACAAGGCATCGTGGTAATCCAAAATACATTCTACTAATTCCAGACCATGCAGGTTCTCGGGTATGAGGCTCAACAAATCCGTGTCCTCCATCTTCTTGCTCTGTCTGCAGCTGCAACAAGAATGGTTAGTGCTGAGTTCACCTGGCATTAAATATGGTGGCATCCATGTACACAACACATGGTGCTGCCATTGTGTCTGTCGGCAATGGATGTAACTAAGTCGGGCGTAAATCGTCATGAATCATCATGCCTTCATGGACGCCACTGTCCTGTCAAAACTGTTAAATGTGGGCGTGGCCTGAATCATTGGCATTTGTCATGTACTACTATGCACGTTCGTAATCTCACCTCAATGTGTGCACTGCTGTCGTAAAAGTTCATTACGTATGATGTCGTGGTATTGTAATCAGCTGATTTTTCTTCTTTTTTTTTGAGGCCAGAGGCCCATGACTGATGCCGATCAGTTGCCAACCGCATCGTATTGAGGAAATTACAATGGTCACGGTCTTGAATCGCCAATGTGTGACACGGGCATAAATCAAGTGGAGGGAAGATCAAACTATTGTATGAATATCATCTCATAATTATCGAAGCAACAAGTTAAGATGGAACACTAAAGAAAATATTGGAGAAGGATGAGTCAACCCAAATCAAGGGAGAGTCATCAGCAACTTGCGGACGTTGCTCTGGGGAAGTTGATGATAAAGGAACTTGCTGTGAAATGTGTGATGCATGGTTCCATTATAAACGTTCAGGTATCAAGGTCAGATATGCAGCCATACTTCAGAGTGACAACATATTGTATGTATATAATAAGTGAAAGAGGCCTGAACAAAGAACACAAAAAACTCGTTGAAGATGAACTTGAAGAAATGAAAGAAAACACAGAGATAATAACAAAGTTGATTCAGGATTCCACTCAGAAAACTAGTGACGTAATGATCAACATAGATGAAATCCAAAACAAAACTCACAATTTTGATAAAGATGTAAAGACCATGGCAAACATGGACAAAAACTTATGCTGAGTCACTAAAGACAAGAAAAGTGCTTCTGTTCAAATCTACCAACGAAGAGAACACAGCAGCAAATGAAAACAGACAAATTATGAGTGAAATAACGGAGCCAGTTGAACGGGTTAAAGCAACTTATTTGTAAGATTTCCAGACAGGAAAAACTTAGAGAAGGCAAAAATAGAGATTCAGGAAATCAGCAATATATCAGCAAATGAGAAGGGTAAACTTAAACCAAAAATAAAAGTAGTCTATGTCCCGAAGGATGAAGATGACATTGTCGATAACATTGTAAAGAAAAATCCACAGATAGGTAACCTCATTTCTGAAAATGACGACCTGAAAATTGTAAAGAAAATAATAGCCAAAGATGATAAAAATAAACATTATATCATCAAATGCACACCACAAATATGAAAGGCTGTCTATGATAGAGGCAACAAGTTGTGTACTCTGTATGGCCGTTGCAAAGTATACGACTTTTACATGTCCTATCAATGCTATAAATGCCAGGAATTTGGTCATAGCACAACAAATTGTAGAAATGACCAAGCTTGCCCTAGATTTGGTGAAAATCACTAATCAAATGAATGTGCTAGCAGCATCTTCAAGCGTAAAAATTATGTAAAGAAAGGCCATAGTGGTGCTAAACATAGAACATATGATGGCAATAAGTGCACAGTATATAGAGAATATGTGTCAAAGGTGAAAAATAATATGGATCATGGCTTTGACTAATAATCTTCTATGTAATTTAATAAACATACAGTCGTGGGAAATAAAGCTAACACTATTAGAAATCTTATAAAAGATCACAATCTAGATATATGCATGCTAATGGAGACTTGCCTAGGCAATAATGTCACTGATTACTCTAAAATAAACGAAATGACCATGTACTGAGAGAAAGCAAAAACGGTGGTGGAGTGGGAATCTTTGTCAAAAACGTGTACAAAGTATCTATAATGAACAAAAATCTGTTCAATACTTTCCAGGTTTGACTACCGCGGCGTTATATACTACAGTCTCCCTAACTACCAGCTAAGAAAATTGCAAGAAGTACAAAACAGAGCCGCCAGGTTAATAAAAGGACTATTCCTGTGATAAAATAACCCCAGCACTAATTGAGCTACATTAGCACCCAGTAAAAGTTATAATATAAAATACTACTTACTGTGTTTAAAGCACTAAAATATGATGAACTAACATATCTGAGAAATTGCTTAAGTTTCTTTAGACCTGAAATGAATATTGTAATCAGACATGCAAGTGAAGCAAGTAGGCTATTTGAACTTAGAACAAATTGTAAGTCAGGCGAGAGAGCATTTGTACTCTGTACACCAAGACTATACAAAAAAATACCGCCTGAAGTGAAGAGCATACAAGAAGAAAGCAAATTTAACAAAGAACTAAAGACTCTCCTATTCTGCAGGAGCTACGATACTGACGAGAAAACACTAAAAGACAATTATAAAATATAAGAAGTACCTCATTTTGAAAATGTACAAGGGCCCACCAGGGATGGAATTATCCCTGTGGAGGGCTGTGCATAAAACCAAAGTGAACAAAGTGAAAGTGAAGAAGTTGACTCCTTGCTCTCCTCCTCTCCAGACACCTCCTCAGCCAAAATCTTCTGCTGCTCCTCGTTGTCAGTTCAGTGTTGTGTTCTGAAACCAGCTCCTCAGTGTCATCAGCACTCACCTCCAAGCTCGTGGACTGGGCCACAGAAACAATTTCCTCAACATCTGGGTCAAGCAGAGGAAAGGGCTCAGCTTCAGGGTCAGCTGCAAGATAACTAGGGGCATCGAAATCTTCAAAGTTCCCAAGAGGGACCCCATCAGGCCAAAGGTTCCTCTAAGCTGCTCTTAAGAGTCCTCTTAGAGACATCTGCCCATGCTTTGTTTGTCAGCCTAACACAACTCAGAATGTGGAAATGTTCCTTTCAGAATTCGTCCAAAGTTAGGCTAGTTTCACTGGTCACTTCAAAACACCTTTGGAACAGTGTCTTAGTGTACAGCTTTTTGAAATTAGCAATGATCTGCTGGTCCATGGGTTGGATCAGTGAGGCTGTTGTGGGTGGCAAAAACTTTATTTTTAGCTACCTAAATTCGTCTGCCAACTCATACTCCATGTCTGGGGCAGCGGGGGCAGGAACATTATCCAAAACGAGAAGTGCCTTGAGTGGCAAATCATTTTCCTGAAGGTATTTTTTTTTATTGTGGGGGCACACATTTCAGAAATCCACTCCCTAAAAATTTGCCTTGTTACCAAAGGATTAGTATTGAATTTCCACATTACATTTAATTTACTCTTAATCACTTTATGTTTCTTAAAAACTCTAGGGGTTTCCGAGTGGTAGATTAACAGAGGCTTTATTTTCAAATCTCCACTAGCATTTGCACACAACAACAAAGTTAACCTATTTTTTATTGGCTTGTGGCCAGGCAATTTCTTTTTCTCTTTAGTAATAAAGGTCCTCTTTGGCATTTTCTTCCAAAAGAGGCCTGTCTCGTTACAAATGAAGATTTGATTTGATAAATAGCCATTTGCGTCCACAAATTGTTGAAAATCTTTCACATGCTTTTCCGCAGTTTTTTTATCAGCACTTGTTGCCTCCCCGTGCCTTACAACACTGTGAATGCCACTTCTTTTCTTAAATCTATCAAACAATCCGCTACTGGCCATAAACTCATGCTTGGTACTACCACTTGATCCAGCTCTGTTTTTCATAAGGTCATCATGCAAACTTTTAGCCTTTGTGCAAATCATAGGCTCTGAAACACTGTCATTAGCAATCTGTTTTTCATTGATCCATACAAAAAATAATGTTTTGTTTCATCTATTATGGGAGGCCTCTGTTTAGTCAAACTCGTAACCCCCTTAGCAACACTAGCACTTTTCATAGCCTCTTTATTCTTCAAAAATGTACTTATAGTAGATCTAAATAGCTTAAACTGAGAAGCTAAATCAGTCACACGAATGCCTCTTTCATCAATAATCTCCTTCTCAAGTTCAGTTGTGATTATTACCGTTTTCCTCTTCTGCTTGTCAGCAACGGCTGTCTTGGGACCCATGATCGCATAAAAAATAAAGTGCAGAAAGCCACAAAAACTGAGGAAGTACCTGTACCAGCATGTACTACTTGCTCAAAACAACAGTGGCAGAGTGAGTGGGCTTTAAACAACGTGTGGTAACAACGCCACCAACAACACCAACTAGCAGCGGCTGACTAAAACACTTCGTTTACAAACATCATATGATTCATCAGGTTGGATTCCGGTTTGTTGTTCGAGCTCTGATGTAAAATTTACTCGAAATCCGTTATGTCGAGTTCTGATACGACCGAAGACCGGCGTTCAACTACAAGAAATATGGTGTATATTATCGTTGCCTGAAAGATTCATTTCATACTACAGCACAATGGAAACACTCTCATAGAAGTGAAACAGTTAAAACTACCAATGTTTCTGGACATGATATACCTCGAGTAGTCGACCGGACAGCGGGCAACATGTAACGTTTCCCTTGCATAGAATAATGGTAGTTACCAGCAGGACGTTGATTACCTCACTCAGTTAACTTATGTTACTTTGTACTGCGAATATTTACAAGTAGAACATTCCCTCTTGGAGGATTTTTGCTCTACTAGAGTCTGGACATTTTTCTGACTAAGGAGAATTGAAAACACAGTAATGATTCCTTTACACTCATCTTAGAAATTATGACAATTGAATTGAAGACTGGATTGATTTGTCCCAAGAAGAGCTGTAGAAGCCTATAAATTTTCTGTGTGAAGCACCAAGAAAAAATCTAATTTTTCATTTATTTAATGATTGTACCCCGAAGCAAGGCCGATGGTGGTTGAGTGTTTGAATACAGATTAGACAACACATATGCTCTTAGTAATAAGGAGAGTGTATTGTGGTAGTGCAGGAACTGTTAGAGGTCAAAATACTGGTTAAGTTTGAAGCCAGTAAACTGTTTCATTCGCTGTCTGACAGAGCACAAGTGATATCTTCAATGATAGATGATTCCTCTCTGTGAATAAAAAACTTGGTCTTGTATTTTGATTTTTATGTTTACTTTTGTTTTGCCATTAAACTGCATTGTTCCTTTAGAAGTCTGGAAGATTAATTGGAGTAGTTTTTCAGTCAGTCCCTTCTCTCAGACACTTCCTGACGTTCGATGTTAAGCCCCGTATACACTATGCATCATGATGCACGCGGTGTTGAACGGATGTGTTGAAAAACCGGTTTTTCAACTCGATGCTGCATCACGAGAGTGTTGATGGGCCGGACCGATTTCATGTGGCTTCACAGTGATGCATTTGCGCTCGGAGTGGGAGGATGCCTGTTCAGCATGTCCGCTCAGCTCCAGCGCCGATGGCTCAATCACATTTTATTGAAATGCATTTTTAATCTGAGATCCATTTGCTCATTAACCTTATCTGCATTTACTTTCTTTCGGAAGTTATTTTTCCTGCTGAAATCCTTATACTTCCTTTCTCCTAATTTTCGTTACAAGACCTCTTTCTTTTTTTCACCTTCCTCCTGAGGACCTGATCTATCCTCCTGTATTCATGCACAGCCTTCCAATCTGTCTTGCAATTTCTTTTTCCACTAAGTTTCTCATTTCCTGTTTTCACCACTCTTATTCCCTCTTCCTAAACCTAAAGTCACTCACTGCCGACTGACTTTATCTTGAAAAAAAAGCTAGTAAGAAGCTAATTTTCTCTCTCAAATGCATATTTTGTAAACATTTTTCCTTGAAAATCGTTTTCTAATGAATTCCCTTTCCGAACATATTTCTACAGGCTCTTATCTCATGTACCCCAAGAGCTCTGCCTTCCCAGTATGCCATCTCTTTCTCATTTACCCATTTGTGCACTGGCATGCTCTAAAAACCTGTAATGCACAGATTCAAACTCTTCAAGAAACTCTTGTACTCTAATTCTCTTTCAGTCCTGGCCCACACACATTCTCTATCAGAACTTTCCCTTTTGTCAGGCTCAATCTTTTCATACAATCTTCATACT
>NC_089752.1:67920319-67942819 GCF_040412425.1 Macrobrachium rosenbergii
GCTGAAATACTTTCATTCACGGTTGAGCTATATCAGGTTAGCCGACGTGCAGGGTACCTGTCTGACAGTCGACGGCGTGATGTCACGCGTTGGACAGGGAGGGAAAGGAGGAGATACAGAGTACGAATCAGGCAGAATGTTCTTGTTTGTCAATGAAGTTGAAGGTTATTTCTTGAGGCTATAACACTGGGCCTATACACCTGGGATTTCTTTATTTGACCTCGGGACACAGGCCATAAGCAGATTAACTTACTCGCACTAACTTTCCCTTCAAAACACTCTCCCTTAGTATGGACTTTCAGTCAGTTGTAAATCAGAGCACCAGACAAACGTCCAAGAACATACAGGGAAGGAGTTTTGTGGGAATTATGCCTAGTAATTGTGCAGTTTACGGATGCTTTAATAATAGCAGAAATGGTTCAGATGTTCGATTTTTTAGATTTCCAAGAGACGACGAATTTAGGAAGAAATGGATAAATGCCTGCCATCGTGATGATAAGGTCAATACCAACAATGCACTCGTCTGTTCAGCACATTTTGCTGCAGAAGACTATATCGATGACATGAAGTCTCGATTGCTTGGTATTGAAAGCCCAAGAAACAAAAGGCTGCTGAAAGCATAATGTAGTACCATCATTGAATCTTTACATCCAAGGTAAGTCCTGCTGTGTCGTTAAAAAATCCTGCTTACATGTGCATACCTATTTGTATATATTGCGCACAGTCGCATCTCTCTCTCTCTCTCTCTCTCTCTCTCTCTCTCTCTCTCTCTCTCTCTCTCTCTCTCTCTCTCTCTCTATATATATATATATATATATATATATATATATATATATATATATATATATATATTATATTCACACTGATACACACATGCAGACACTTATACACATAATGAGTATGTGTGAATTGTTTTTGTTAGTCACATTCAAAAATTCTTATCATTTTCCTTTCATTTCAAAAGACTGCGGTTTAACTAAAAATTCTGAAGATCGATTCAAGAGAGCAGAAAAGCGAGGGATGAAGAGAACTGTGGAAGGTCTTCTGGAAGATGAAAGCGTAGCATCAGTAGACAGACCAAGTACTGTTGAAACAGAAGAGAGCCCAGCTGCAATTGAAGAAAATATTTTGGTAACTCATTTAGAAACCGTAGGAGGTATGCGTGTTAGCAATTGCATCGAAAACGATAATTTTGCATTGTCACACGGCTTATGTAAAAGGGAAATTTCAAAGTTAAAAGAAAAAATACAGATACTGGGGGCAGAAATCAATTCTTTGCAAGCCCAAGTGCAACATCTCAAGGAAAGGAATGACATTAATATTAAAGTTCAGGTAGAAGACATTTTAAAACCACTTTTCAGTATGACTCAGATATATAAATGCACTTTTAAATAAAAAGAAATCCAAGCATTGGACAGTAGATGACATATATATCGTCTGCTTTTACCTTAAGAAGTATAAGTCCAAAATACTATATATAGTTATTTGCGGGATATCAAAGGGTTTCCTTTGCCTTCAACAAGCACCCTTAATGAGAGAGCTAGAAATTTTCCTTGCGAACCAGGTGTATTAATGTCAGTTTTGTCTTTGATGAAAACTAAAGCTGAAACTTTGACTGTAAAAGAGAGGATTGCGGTAGTGATGAAATGAGCATCACAAAATAGTATAGTTATGATAAGGGAACGGACAGACTATATTTCAGGTGATAATGATTAGGGGTTTAATTGGTAAATGGAGACAGCCGATCTTTTATGATTTTGATAAATCTTGCGTGCATGAAATGTTGATGGGAATAATTGAGGAGGTAGAGAATGCTGGGTATATATCCTGTGATTGCAATCGTGCATGATCTTGGGCCAAGCAATGTAAAATTATGGAAGCACTTTGGGATAGACCCAATAAACTGTAAGCGTGTGTTAATCAAAAATCCGTGTCACAATAGGGAAATATTCTTATTTTCAAATGTCCCACATATGATAAAATTAATAAGAAATCACTTCATAACTAAAGGGTTTTGTTTTGAAGATGGAACGCTGATATCTGATTCTTGTGTTAGGGAAATGCTAAGTAATACTCATACAGAATATGGTCTAGATTATAAGATTAGTGAAATTCATCTAAACTTACATAACACTGACCTTCAGCGAGTTAAGTATGCCTCGCAGCTGATGTCAAGCAGCTGTGCTAAGTCTGTTGAGTATTTAGGAGAGAGATGACTGCTAGAAAGCAAAAACTGGCAGAATACTGCAGAATTCATTTCAATGGTTAACGATTGGTTCGATCTTATGGATTCATCTAATATGATAGGAGACGTTAAATCACGAAATGCTTATGGAACTGACTTAACAAACCAGAAAAATCTTTAGTGTAAAGTCATTGATGTCATGACAAAAATGCGAGTATGCAACGCAAGGTCAAGCAGTCTTTATAGTTTTCAAAAGGGAGTTATTTTATCATGTCACTCACTTATGGGCCTATACGAAATGTTAGCCAGCGATTATGATGTTGCATATATATTGACTAAAGGCTAAATCAGGACGCATTAGAGCACTTTTTTGGATGTTGCAGACAGATGAGTGGACCTCATGATCATCCCGGTGCTGTAAGCTACAAAAATAGAATGAGAAAGCTGCTTCTGGGAAAAAATGTTGCCCTAATCAATAATAACACAAGCATAAATAGAGCATGAAAATAGCGATTGCTTAACAAATGAGTTAGCATTAACGAATGCAACAAACAATGTGAGAAATTATAATTACCGCGAGCTTGCATTAGAGATTTGCCTAACTAGCCATATTTTAAAAAATTCGGAATTAGATATAGAATGTGGAACTGATATTGCAAAAAATTTAGGTGACGACATAGATGATTTGACAGCAGATCCGAGTAACACAAAATTGATATCTGATGTCACAGAGGAAGAAAGTTTGCGACGTGTAGGGGCTACATAGTGAACAAATTTTCGATGAAGTATCCGCATTTAGGTCACAAAGCGGCTGCCAGTCAAAGTGACGAAAATTCCTGGGTTAAAAAGACTAACGGAAGTCAACTGCATTTACCGTCTGAGGCCTTTTTTTCACACTTAAGTTTCATGAGAGAGGTTTTCAAAGCCATTCATGGCGAAAGACTTAGGGAGGGAAAACATTGTATAAAAACGCTAGCCTCGGAAATGAAATTAGCCATAAATGAATCTAAAATTAATCCAATGGGCTTTCATCTCCCAGATGATGTAATTTACTTTTTTGCCAAGCTATGTGTATTTTTTAGAGTAAGATATCTGAATAAAAAGAATGACATAGAAAGAAAGAAAAATAAATTATGCAGTAAAATGGAAAATAAACTCAATAAGGTTAAAAAATAAATTATTTTGTAAGAATTAATTAATTTTTCTGGTAGAGTAATATGCACTGTTTTTAAAGTTCAGAAACATGGCTTTAATGTTTTTACTCAATAATGTTGTTAGTTGATAGAGTTATTTCTAAGTTATATCAAGTTTTCAGACCCTTTTCATGAACTAAGATAATTTTGTAAGTAAGAGTAGATTATTTTTCGATTAGAGTAATATACACTGTTTTTAAAGTTCAGAAATATGTCTTTGTTTTTACTCAATAATGTTGTTAGTTGATAAAGTTTTATTTCATTGTTATATCTAGTTTTAATACCCTTTTCATGAACTAAGATAAAATAAATTGTATGTATGTATGTATGTATGTATGTATATATATATATATATATATATATATATATATATATATATATATATATATATTATATATATATATATACATATACCTTCATGCATACATACATACGTACATATATGCATGTACTGTATATGTATATATAAGAAAAAGGAAACTGGCAACTTGCTACAGGAAACTGGCAACCCATTGAGGGACGCGTGACGTAGTGTGCAGATCGCTTGGATTTTGGTAAACAACTCGGTTAACCTGATATAGCTCAACCATGCTTTCATTAAATTTGCAAATAAAGTCTAGTTTTGTATCTCGGCATTTTATTCCAGTAGGCCTTTGTTTGAGGATAGATACAGTGAGAGAGGTCGACAAGAGAGAAAGAATGTGCTGAGCCAATGCTGGCTATTGCTACCAGAGAATCTTAGAGATGTAAGATGATATGATACTGTTCTTAAAACAGAGGTAGAAAGAGATTATGACCCTATTTGACCTTGTTGTAGGGCATAACAGTGTGGTGGCAGTGGTAATAGACAGGAATAGATAGTCGTAGGTTATAGGTTACGCTTCCGAAGAGACATATCTTTTTAGTAGTTATTATACTGGTGTTGCCATCTCAGAATATGGTTTTTGATGGTTCAGCAATTTGGTGTAGGGAAGTGTCTGTGTGTGTGTGTGTTTAATGATGCATTATGGGGAGAAAGGTTTTGGTGTGTTTATAGATATTTCTGGACTATGGTTCATATTGGGGAATGTTTGGGGAAGAGGATAGCATGCGCAGTGTGTTTAATTGAGGTATCTTGACGTCTTGTGTGTGGTAAAACACGTGAAAACTCGCAAGTGTTTCTTTTTTTTTTCTCTTTCTTTGGTGGAAGGATTTCGCACCGTGGCTGTCAAGCAGGGGTGTAAGTAAGTGTTATAATTTTTTTTATTGTTAATTTTAGAGTCAGATTTGAAGTGAACAAACCTGGTTTAGGGGGGCTTTTGGTTTTTTTTATCGCACTGCAACTAATATTGGGCTTTCACGGTAGTGAACTCATCCCCTGAGTGATGTGTCGGCGACGTCATTAGTTTGGGCGGAGTTTCTCACCTTCTTCACATCCTCTAGGAAGCACGTGAATTTTGGGCGTGGCTCATTTGTTTAATTTCTTTTTAGCAATCGGTTGTTTGTATCGGTGTTTAGGGGTTAATAGAGGGAGTATTTAAGTATTGTATTATCTCTGGGGACTTTGATTATTGGGAAATAATTTATTTGATGGTTGTTGGGTTATTGTGAGTAAACATTTCATACTCGAGTGAGTGTACATTTCTTAGATTTTACACTGTTTTTGTTATAGTTACATACGTACGTATTTTATTTTGGGTACATACGTGCATGTATGCAAAGGGGGAAGCTGTTGCTGGGAGCTTACTCGGCAATTTTTGCATTGATGACGGTGGTCGAAAGGCGGACTCGTCTCCGAGGTTTTGTGCTCAGTGCTTTTTTTTTTGGTGTGCTTCGGCAGATCATGGATGGCCATCCTTTCGTGAAGAGCAAGGACTTGGCCTGGAGTTGCATTTTGTGTGCCCCTTCCATTAACCACTTTGGCGGGTGGAAGGTAATTCTTCTTGTTTTGGTGGCATTCCAGTCAAAGTGGCTGTGCTCTTGTTTGGTGATCCTACAGTCGATGCCTCCATTGCGGAGATAGTGGGGCTACAGAGTGGTGTTGGGGAAGGGCTTCCCCAGAGGAGGTCCCGACCCAACAGGAACTCCACTCTGGGCCTGATTCCATTCTCTATGCCAAGGCGGTGAAGTAGCGTGCCCCATGGTGTTATGACCTGGAGCATGACTGTGGGGATGGGATTGGTGTGGCCCTCTACCCATTTCATCTCCCAATGAGCTTGTTCATCAATAGTGGCACTGGCTGGCACTTGGGGCCTGTCAATCAGGCTAACGTCTGCTGCAGTGTCTACCATAACTGGTAGGGTCACTGGTAGGCCAGAGCCATCAAGGGGTGACTGAGATGGACTGGGTGTCCAGCCTCCTGGGGTGAGGTATCTTCTGCAGCCCAGCCATAGAGAACGTGGTGCTTATTAAGTTGACGAACTTGGTGGCTGGGACATGATTTGGATAGGCCAGATGTCCCGCACTATAGTGGCCAGAAGCACCACAGGATTGACTAGGGACCTTTGTGGGGGCCCGGTTACCTACGGTGACCGTTGGTGGAGAAGATTGAGTGGAAGTGGATGGAGAGGGGTTCTGGTTATTAGTAAGAGGCTGCTTGGTGGTGCCCAACTTGTAGCAGCACTCGGATTTGGTGTGCCCTACCTTCTTACAGTGATGCATGTGGGCTTGCTAGGTAGTCTGTTATTCGGGCAAGTTGAGCCTAAGAGGTGCTCGGGTGGCACTATGTGCTGTTGAGATGTACTGTGGGACTAGTTGTAGGTTTCCCATGGATCGGCCATATGGCTGGCTTCCATATTGTGGGCTGCTTGTCACTAAGATACATAGCAAGGGGCACAGGGACACATTGGAAAAGATCATCCAGCTTGGTCTGATTGAACAGGTTCTCGAACGTGGTGCATGACAGGGAGTCGAACCAGCAGTACCGGACTGGGTCTTGTGACAGGCCCATTTGGTCCAGGACCAGCTTACTTCCTTGGCAAGACCTTGAAACCACTGTCTCCATTTCTCCGGGGTTATTTCATAGGTTTTTGTCATGACCCTACAAACTACTACCATGTTGCCTCTTTGACTCTTCTCCAGTGAGCGAAGGGCTGCCTTAGCTTTACTTTCCATGTGCTTGGCAAGCATTAAGGTCCTCTCTGTCTTGGTGGTGTTGTAGTTTTCAAAGAGTCTGTATTTCCTGCAACAATGCCTCTGGCTCTTCCTCAGTCCACTTGGGGACTAAGGAATTAATGCTTAATATTGGAGCATTTGGTGCAGCAGGTGTGGGGTTGGAGGCTTGTTGGTCAGCCATTGCTTCAGCACTTTCCTTTGTTTTCCTTCTCCAGCTCGAGCTCCTTCTCCCTGAGAGCTAGCTTGCTTTCCTTGTGGGCTAATTCATACTTCCTTTGTTCTTCTCTTTCCTTTCTCTGTTCCACTCTTTCTTTCCTCTCATGCTTGGCCAAGTCTTCCAACTGTTCTTTCACCCACTTAGTGGGATTCTGTCCCATGAGACCTGCCTCCTTCCCCAGATCCATGAAGGTTCTGTAATGTTCTGTTGCCATGGTTCTGATAGGTTAGGATGGGTAAGATCATCTACCTTGGATGCCTGGAAATACTTGTGAATTGGGGAAGTGTCCCTCAGATTTGGGTGACACTTTGGTGGTGTAGCACCTTTTCAATAAGGTGGCACTGTGGTTGAGTATGCTGTGCAAAGGTCACACTTATGGCACTCTGTATCTCAAGGTACAGGTGTGGTTGCTTAGTTGCACAGGACTTTTTGGCTTTGGTGGCACTAGGGTGCCAGTGCATTCCGAGGAATCAACACTCTCTGGAGTACAACTAATTGTACCAAGGGGAATGCACTCTGCCCAAGCAAGGCGTGGTTAATAAGTAGGAGAAAAAGGAAAGGTAAGAGGAAACAGATAGGTAAGCTCTTCATTGGGTTATGATAGTGCCACAGGTCAGCGGCACTGTGGAAAATAAAAATCAGTTTTGGTTACTTTGCCACCCGTTGGTGACTAGTTCCTAGTACTAGCAGTGCTACTTCCTTTCATGCAGAGAGAGGATGGCTTTTATGCTTAGGTCTGGATAAATAGACCCCACTCATGGTGGACAGTTGTCGATGTGGTTAATTCTTGACTTATCTTCAACTGTCTGAGGTGCTTTTTTTTTATGTCGGCTTGTTCTTTTTGTGAAGACTGTGAACATACGCTCTCAGCTACCTAAAGCGCTTAAGAAAAGTGAAGGAAAGAGAAAAGAAGAAGGAAAATGAAGCAAGTACTAACACACAAGTGTGTAGGCAAAGTTTGCACTGAGTGAGAAATGAGAGAAAAAGAAAGAAAATTTAAATGAATACTAGCAGGTTTTCTTATCTTGAATACTCTGATTAATTTGGCTATTTTAGGTAATGGGTTATCTGCCAATATTAGTGTGTCTATTAAACCATGCTCTTATTAGTTCTTGGTAAAATTCTTTAATTTGTGTACTTGTATGTATTATTAAATTATCCTGAGTTTCTTTTTATTTTCCTTTTGTTTAATTCCTTGCTAAGATGTATATTTGTACTGGAACTTCTTTTATATTTCCTAGCTTTTTTATATTTCATGACTAATTGGCTAACTTTCTTTGAAGCATTTATATAAAATTATGTCTACATAGTTTTTCCCTTTAATTGAAATATTTATAAAGATTTGTGAGTGCTGTAGTCCTAAGCGAAGTAGTTTGCAAGTCAGCGCATATGAATGGAAGATTCTTTGAATGAGTGAGACGTCTGCTCTTGATGTCACACAGGTGAATAACAACACATGTTCTTGTTTATATCAGCACTGAGATTTAAGATGGTGGCTATTGTATTCGCGGGTAACCCTAAGATGGTGGATGAATCATGTGACTGCACAGCTGATAGCTATGCAAGCAGGCTGGAGTGGGTTTGCTGGTAGGCAGAGGAATACCAATCTCCCGCCTTGCTTGGTGAGTTTCTTACAATACAAAAAGAACGAAACACTCGAATTCCTCTTATAAAACGACTGGGGCTTATGTAGGAATGTAAGTTTTAAACTTAGAACACCACAAATGCAAGTTACTTTACATTATAAAGATGGAAAACGAATCTGTTATGATTTTTTTGGAAAGTGGTAATTAATTCATGCACTTGGCGGCCATGTTCACTCCGGGGCCAACTTCACAATACAAAGGAATGGACATGTGGTGTTCTTACTAGCCTGATTTACGTTAATGTAAAAAGGCAAATAATGAAATTAAACACTGATACAGTTATTTATGTTATTACTGGAAAAGCAAGAGAAATTTAATATAATTTTTGCACGAGCGAAAGTAATTCTTGTCATGTTGCTGACTCGGGGCTCTCTCTCTTAGGATTTCCATGGTTGCTTTGTTATATCCTAGGGACTTATGAAGTTGTCCATCCTACCCTATGAGAGAAGTGCTGGGCACACGCTCTCCTTCTCTTGGTCATGCACTAAGCTAATTAGTTAAAAAATTTAATACCATGCATTATTCTTAGGCTGGTGAATAGCAAAATAATACATCTGACTCAATAACTCAGCTAATGACCTTGACTGGAATGCGAGCTACCTGCCACGGTATTTTAACTTTTCCTATTTGTAATTTGTAAATGCTACTCACTTACTGCACACCTTCCTACCTACTCTAACTTATGCATATAACACTGATATTAATATTACTTACCTTGGTCTGTATCTTTCTTTGCTTGGGAGAATATTGCATGAAATTAATATGATCTGACTTTCAGCTTTTAATTAATTCATATTTTAATTTTATTCCAAGTTCTTTATATCTCTGTGGGATAGCTAGCAACAGCTAATGGCTAATTAATTACAGAGATCCTGGCAGGGTCGCCAATGTTATGTGGGTCATTCGGCTAATTGGTTAATAATTAGTTTGTTGGATTTATACCACCTTGCTCTACCTAAGACCCACGTAATTCTGTCAGTTAAGGCTAAAATTAAACCTTTAAAGGACAGATACTGAATAGATCAGGTTGCCAGCTGAAAACTAGTTTAACAAAGAATTGAGGTTTATTTCATAACCACATGAATTAATTCAGCAAACCTACTGGAACACTAGTTTCAACAAAAGTAAAACGGATTATTTACAGGAGCTAACAGCAGCTCAAAACATTAGTCCTAATTAAGATGAATACCTCAGTGCTACATAGAAATGAATGCAACAGAGTTATATGCCTCCTCAAAATGCTTTTATAAGGCCTTAGGACACAGTGAATGTCAAAATGAGGCTTCTTGGCATTGATGGTGCAGATTCTTCTCCAAGTAAGAGGATTTTGTTTCGGCCCAACATATACACACTTCTGGAAAAGACGTATCCAGATAACAATCTTGTACTACAGAAACTCACTCGTAATGACTTAATCGCAAGGGGATGATTCTTATACCAAGAACAATACTTTTAACACCATGGAGGATAACGTATGTGATTTCAATAGACAACAATAATTGTATACTTAATAGATGACTTCATAAATGGGATATGTTTTACTAGGATTTCTTAGTCAATGACTGTTTAAGAGAGGAAATTCTGAATAAGGAAAATGAGTTTCAGTTGAAGGGAAAGAGAACTGGGAGTAATTGTCAAAATCAGAGTTATCTCTGGGTGAGCTAATGCAGTGATCAGTTGCATAAGATTCCTTGGTCCATTTGGAATAACAATTTTCTCCCTCATGTTGAACAAAGGGGGAGAGACAAAGGGTGCTTGGAGGACAGCACGTAACACATCCGTATGCTATGGCAGCTGAGTTGAGAGTCTGTTGGTGCTGGGGCAGCTTCTGGCTGCTTGCTTCAAAACCCCTCCTACCCAGGGTCTGACCTGAAATGACAATAGACTTGCCAGTACATAGGATGAAGAAGACCGAGCTGTGGGAACAGTACCTCTTAGGTCTGTCCTAGCAAAACCTATCCCTAATTTATGGCCCGCTAAGCTAAAATTCTCACCTGTTGGTGGGGAGTGTACTTATTTTGAAAACAACCCCCGGGCTTCCCACCTAACTTCTTTGCATGCAAGGAGCCTACATTGTCTGCCCCTTACTTTAATAAAGGCTAATTTATTATTCTACTAAGAGGCAAGGAAGGGAGGTCGAATAGTGAATGTCTATGATAATATACATGTATATATATATTTATATATATGTATATATGTATATATGTATGTATATATATATATATATATATATATATATATATATATATATATATATATATATATATATATATATATATATATATAATTTTGACATATTTACTTTTTTCATGTGTTATGTTTAATGATAATGATCGTTGAAGTGTCACATTTAGTTTGGTATCAGATCTCAAAAGAACTAATGATTAAGTAACTTGATAGCGTAATTTAGAATTGTTAATACAATTTTAATAGTAACGTAATTTGGAACGAATATCTTTCTTGATAAAAGTGTAGTATGTGAACACATGTGTGTGTCCACCAGGGCTTGTTTCATTTCAATTGTCATCAGTTCAGATAAGAGCGAGCGCTTTATTTTGGGTTAGTGATGACAGGTTTTGAAAACAATTGCCGATTCGTCCCATACGGGCTCGAGACGAGTGATTTCATGTTGTTACATGCGTTGTTCGAGTCACGTATGCCACTTTGAGAGAAAGATTACGTGTCTTGATCAATTACGTCATGTTTTGTAAGATTGCGTTCAAAACGTTTTGCTGTGATGACGTCATTTTCCTTCTAGAAGCTTCTCCATTGTATCTCGCACCCAAAACGCTTTAATGACGTCACCTCCCTGCTTCTAGAACTTTTGTATCTCGTACCCAAAATGCTTTAATGACATCATGTAATTGTTTCACGTGTTACTGGAATTCTAAAATTTGTTTCATTCTGATTTCTGAGACCAGTCGGTATGGTTCTCTCTCTCTCTCTCGTTCTTAGAAAGAGATTATTTTAACGTAGTGTATTGTGGGCACATATTAGCATTAACTTTTGAGATCTGAATTTATTAAAGTTATTTAGTTCGTAACGGCGCCTGGTAAATAAGTGTGTATTGTGGTAACGCAGCTGCAGTAAGTGATTTACAGAGGTTTTCACAAGTTGTGTAAGGTAACGTGAATTTTACTTATTAATACCATGGTATGATAAGTTAGGAAATTTTGAACAAGTGAAATCATTATTGATAAATCTTAAGTGTATTTTTGTGTGTTTTTCTATTTACAATCTCTTTATACTTTCACATTTTTTGTGTTTGTGATGTAACATTTATTTACATAGCATTTTAAATATTTCTTGGTATAATTTAACATTACATACGTAATTTAACATTGCATACTTGATTTCATTTATTAGGGTTTTCTTTTTAAATCTTGAGTAATTCTTGATAGTTTAAATTTTGCTTGATTAATTTAAATTCCTGATAAAGATTTTGTGAATTAGTTTTGTTTCATAATTTAATTCAAGAATTAATTGAGTGTTGTGTTATTTTCAAGTAATAATAAATTTTTCAGATTGTGAATTCTAATTAATTGTGAATTCTAACTATAAACTTTGAATTTAAAAATAAATTTTTGTATTTAACATTTTTAGAAGAAGTGTTTCATTTGTTGATCACCAGTGAATAGGATTGATTGTGTGTGCATAAGGCAAAGTGATAAACATGTTTTGTTCTTTAGTTTTGCTAAAGTGAATTAAGACCAGGGAAACAGTTAGAGTTTTTTGATGGAGTGATGCCCTTCTACTCTAGAAGATTTCTAGTTTAATTTTTGATACCTCACACATATTCTGATGAACTTAGTTTGATTTTTCAAGTGACTGATAAATAAGTTTTTTCTTAAGGGATCACTGTTACCTTTAGAGTACTCAGTCGTAATAATTAATGTTATGAGAATTCAGGTATCTGGCTGAAGTGAGGTATATTTTTGAATCTTGAGATTAGTTGTGTAATAACCACGTACTTGATACGCATCGTGACAATATATATATGTATGTGTATATATATATATATATATATATATATATATATATATATATATATATATATATATATATATATATATATATATATTACTGTTAAACAATTTGAGAGATATATATATATATATATATATATATATATATATATACATATATATATATATATATATATATATATATATATAATGTATATTTTTTCTAATTGTATTTGCAATATAGTTTCTGAATCTCTTCACCTTATGAATTTTGTAAAATGTTATATAATTGTCATTTACTGTATGAGTGTAAACAAGAAAATTAAATTACATAAAGTTTAATTTACCTCTGTGACGTTGGAGACTGAAGGACATAGCTTTTTAGATCTTGAAGGGACGACAAGGTTCAGAGTACCAGAATGGAGTGATAACGTCTTCTGTACCACTTCCTTATTTCTTCAATGGCTCTGCTTTCCTTAAGTTTTTTTCGATATGAAGTTCTTGTCGTATTTATCTTCTTGGTCACTATCTCTGTCGTTGCTTCCAAACACTTCTCTTTTAGTTTCTCAATTAGCAGCTGATAGGCCGCATTCATTTTGTGTCTCAGAATATTCTTTACTTCTTATGTTCCACTGACAATGCTGCGACTAATAAATCTCTAAGAACTCCCCCCAGAACTCCTTTTCTACCCGAAGTCTGACATTTTGAACCGAATCCTCTTCTGTGCCGTATCTTGGTAAATGAACCTCTTAGTTCATTAAGCCTCATTGAAGACTCCACTCACTGGCAAGCTATCCGTTCTGAACGACATCATCTGAAAAAACAGATATTTGACGGTCGTGTCGGACCGTGAATTTCTCATTCAAACTTTAACTGTCAGGTTTGTCGATCCTGCTTGACTTCTGGGCTTGATCAGATTAGGTTTGACTAAAAAACTCCCTACTCACATTCAAGCGTGCTTAAACCCCGCCTACTTCGATCGGGCATTACAACTTAGACTAGTAGATCTACTGAAATACCCACCACAAATTGCAAAAGAAACCATTCAAATTTTTTATGACTCAAAATCTAGTGTAAAATAACATACCAATAATCACGTAAAATCGAAGCTGTGGAACATGCCTATATTCCAAGATGGCCGCCAAAATTGGAATATATAAAAAAAAATGTCATTTAATAACCGAAAAATGTATTGAAATATGTGAAATACTGCTCAGTATTATGCTAAATGACAGAGCACACTCACATTAGACCATTGAGAGTAAATATGTTCCTTAAGTTTAATATGGCTGCCAAAATGGCCACCAAAATATACATTTTGTGAAAATATATAATAATACACTGTATTATACAAGTACAGTGTATTATTACATATTTTCACATATGCATTTATTATCCTTTTCTGATGCATTTTGGGACAGAAAATAGCAAATAAATCAATAAATTTGCATTAAAAACACATGTTTATAGCAAATAGGCCAATGTACAGTAAATTTCAATTAAAAGCCCTACAAACATCGGACATTGGACCTTTAATGGGCTGCATTTTGCATTTGGGTGATGTGCTGGCTTGGATTCCAAGTCATTTTATAAATCATTAATGTCACTTTCTGGAACAGAAAGAGTCACATTGGTGCAATGAAGTCCTTTACACTCAACACATACTAGGGAGCATTGCAGGCCATACTTTCTGCAGCCACTTTTCCTTCCTGTACATCCTGTCTTGCAGCCACAGCTAATTACTTCCAGAAGATAATCGGGTGCTGGCTTCATATCAGTTTGAATGGGCAGCAACTTCCCGTTGACAATCTTCCGTACCCAACTCTCAGCACACATATCGACCCCACTCCATTGTTGGACCTGAAGATAAACACGTTGGCTGTGATACTGAGCTGCTACTCATGTGGGAGGCAAGCTACAAGGATGTATGCTTGTTGTACTTGATGCAACCTTCTGATGGAAGCGGTTGAATCGTAGTTACAGTGTCTCAATGGCTTTACCATTCAACACAGAAACAAGTGCGTTTTCTCCCGCTGTCACTATGCCTTCACAAGTTGTCTGTGGATGCTTGGGGTAGGAAGCCTGCTGCCTAAAATATTCGCTAATTTTGAGTTTCTTCAGGGCGAATGGACTGCATTATGGCTTGACCAAGTGATGCTATTTTGTGATTAACATCCTTCCCAACTATCAGTTTCTCAAGATGCTTCAATGACTCGGGAAGAAATGACATTGTCTCCTCAGATGCCATCATGTTGTTATGTGGATGTCTCTTGACTGTTCCACAAATTTCACATCACTTTCGATTAATTTTGCACCAGTCTCGATAGGACGCATTTCATCTACAATGGTGTTAGTTTCCTTTGCTTGACTTTAGAATTTGTGAAGAATGTCAGATGCTTTCTGCCGAAATGTTACCACACTGGGTTTTCCATTGATCTCTGTTATCGCAATGTCATCACCAAACTGTTCTTTCAGTTTGCCTTTCATGTGTGTAAATCCGTATGGTTCTCTATCATTAACAACCAGAAACTCCTCCATTTTTTTTTTGTTGAGATCCTGTCTAGTTATCTGTTCATCATCATTAGCCTCAAGGTACTCAGCTACCTTCATGAAGGCATCTGCCCATGTTGAATCAAGTGGTCTGACATACTTGGGTCGTTTGGACTGGGGTGTCTCTTCTTACACAAACTCCTTTGGTATCCGCCTTCCTGAAGTTCACACAACACTGATGGTGGTAAACCGCATCTGCGGCATGCAGATCATTGACATAATATATCCTTCCCTTGACAGTGTTCATCTCATGTGTCATTCCGTTCATCGCATGTCTTTAATAAAGCAATCTGTGATGCCATTGTCCTAATCGGTACAAGTATACGTATCTTCTTTTTGCCATTGCGTTCATCTCGTTTCCCACAATATAGACAGTTTTCTCCATATTTCAGTGGAGTGCTTAAAGACCGTCTTTTAAGTGCAGTAGTACTTGCTTCATCTTTTCCTTGTTTTTTGGTGACTTTATCAATGATTGAAAGGGAACAGAAATCCCTCCTGCATTTGATATGGTCAACTTGGCCAGGTACAGTTCTAATGCTACTGTTCCACAGGTTACTAGCTATAGCAATCACCTTCATTTTTCATGTAACGTGCAGATTGGCTCTTCACTATCCAGAGGTTCATCACAGCATACACACTCGTCCATGATCAGCTGTGGGCAAAAAGAAGATACATACTATGTCAAAATGACAAGGTCATTACTTAGGATCATTTTATCATTTCAATATATAAAATAGTAAAAATGTAGCATTGGTTTCAGCAGTTTAATTCAGCAAGCTTTGCATATTGGTTACTTTCGAGCAACAAACCCTATTGCCTGGTACAGAAATCATTCCAGCGTTATAATTTCCATTAATGTGACTCTGCATGCTCATTAATTTAAGAATCAAGTGATACAAAGTTCAAATCTCATCCAAACTAAAAAGCCTGTATTATATTTATTCATAGGACACAAATGTAAGTTAATTTACATGCTAAAAGGACAGTAGTTTCACAAACGATTTGTTTCACTAATCACCACTAAAGTATGGTTCATGATGTACAACCCTTGATAGGCTTAGACTGCTTCTGAGCAAATCTTTACGTAGGCCTACTTGAAAGACTAAAAGAAGACAAGAATTCAGTAATTAGTCAAAGATATTAGTTATTTATTGCTTTCATAACGGAACATAATGGGACATTCCAAGCATAATGTGGACCTATTTTTGTTAATCTTATACATATAAACAAAACCCATTAATTTGCTTAACCATTTTTTTTCAAATTGGCTATTTTTGGTGGCCATTTTGGCAGCCATTTTGGCAGCCATTTTGAATTTAATGGACATATTTAACCTTAACGGTCTTACATTAGTGTGCTCTGTCCTTTAGCATAATACTGAGCAGCATTTGACATATTTCAACACATTTTTCGGTTGTTAAACGGCATTTTTAAACATTTTTCCATTTTGGGTGCCCTTTTGCAAAATAGGCATATTCCACAGCTTCGATTTTCCGTGATTTTTAGTTTGCTATTTTACACTATATTTTGAGTCATAAAACCTTTGAATGGTTTCTTTTGCAATTAGTGGTGAGTTCCTTGGAAAATTTCAGTAGGTCTACTAGCCTAGCTCCCGTCTGATGTGAGTGGCAGGCATTAGTCTTTTACTAAATTTCGACTCAATTGAACCTGTACTGAATCCAACCGTTTTTAAAAGTGGAAGATTCAGCCTTATTTATCCTTTCTCCATCTAATGTTATTCCGTGCCTTAGTGCAAACTATATACTGTATATCCTCATTACCTTTGCTTTCATAGATTCATTTTGAGTTCCATCTGTATAGATGTAAGATCCAGTGATCATGCTTCTAAATGCAGCTACTTAATCGTGATGTGCTCGATGAGAAAAATGACAACTATATAAAAATTGCAATAAGTGTAACTTTTGATATATTTCAATATGCTTACTTTGCTGAGCTACTCTGTGCAAAATTTCAACTTCTGTGCTCCCGAACTAAGATGAAGAGTATCGTTCTCTTAATTTCCATCCCCATCTTGAATAGTGCTAAAACTTCTTCATTTTGACACCTGTATCGAACCTATGATACAACCGATCTGAAAATTCTATCTCTTTTAAAAGACGTCTATGGGCATACTCTAATAATAAAATCCACTGGCCACCTCGAGTTATTCCTGTCAATAAAAATTTAGGCCTTGACCATGGACTAAATTTGGTATTATTCACTTCCAACTTCTGAGACTATACAAGGAAGTGTTAAGTCCAAAGCTGCGTTTTAAGGGGTTGATGTTTATAACTGCCTCCTTACGTACACTCAAAATGCTAACATGAGCTTTTAATCCAGGAATACAGTTAACCATTGGGACCTTTCAAAATTCTAATGAGAGTAAAATACTAGTGAGTTTCCTGTGGAGCTTCATTCAAGTGATTAACTAAGGTAAACTTGTTGATAAGACTGGTGGAGCGACTTTCCTGGCTTTGGTTCCCAGACTGCTAGTTTCCTTAACTAGTTTAGTAGTTGGGAAGGAGTCATTTGAGGTCCCATTCACTCATATTTCCCAACTGTTTTAGCAGCAAGGGCGGAATTATAATTAATGCTACATATGCTCCCAAATTGCTTCAGTAATGTAATAATCAGGAGGAAGTTGTTTTGCATAACAAGTGATTGCCTCAAGCTGCCCTCTCTGTTCTCTGTGAGACTGTAAGAGAGAGAGAGAGAGAGAGAGAGAGAGAGAGAGAGAGAGAGAGAGAGAGAGAGAGAACTAAGTAATTGGCAGTAACACGATGGTTTTAAATCTTACGCAGTTTCACCCTGGACGCTGTCAGATGTGACGTTTGTAATTGTCTGAGCTCAGGAATGAAAGGTAGCTCAGGTGACTTCTTTCTCAATACTATTTTACAACAGTCCTTAATACATTAAAATACTATGGCTATTGATACAGATGGTTTCGTTCCTAATAAAAGTATTATGTTTGGGAGGCTTTTCACTTAGCGCATTAGCTGTTTACGCACCATTATTCAATTTTTATGGCAATTTATTTACCAGTTCATTATTGTTACAGTGAATTTTAATCAATTACGGGAGAGAATGCACCACTTTAGAGTTACAATGAAACTTAAATACATAGCATCCAATCAATGTAGATGAGTTTTGCTCGAATCCAAAGACAGTGAAAGGATAGAAAATTTCACAGTGAGCACACCAACAAACATCTAAAGCAGAATTCAGTTCCCATTCTTACTATTGAAAGTTTTATGTCTATATATATATATATATATATATATATATATATATATATATATATATATATATATATATATATATATATATATATATACACACACATACACACACACTAGCTGACCAACCCGGCGTTGCCTGGAAAAGTGAATCACACTCTCTCTCTCTCTCTCTCTCTCTCTCTCTCTCTCTCTCTCTCTCTCTCTCTCTCTCTCTCTCTCTTTCTCCTCCCTAACATCCCCCTCTGCTCTCTCTCTCTCTCTCTCACACTTCCCCTCTCTCTCTCTCTCTCTCTCTCTCACACTTCCCCTCTCTCTCTCTCTCTCCCTCTTTCTCCTTCCTAACACCCCCTCTACTCTCTCTCACTTCCTCCCCCTCACTCTCTCCCTTCCTGTTAAGATAGTTGCTTCAGTTACATTGCTCAACATCTTTGACATTTTACATCTCATCCCTTCTCAACCCCTTTCCTATTGGGGCTGAACTTGGGCTTAAAGGGCATCAGGAGTGTGACTATTCATCTCAGTGACCTCAAAAACTATGGTTTAGACACTAGTATCTGTCGTTTTTGGTTATTTTTACATGTCGCCCCATTCCCACAACCACCCCCTTTGGTGCCAGTAATGTCTTACACCCCCCACAGTACTCTTTTCCGAATAGTAAGTCATATGTATAACGAAATGAGGTATGATAAACCCACAGAGTTTATTTAGTTACTAAGTCTGGGCAGAATTGGCCCCGTTTCAGGGAAGCCCTTCCCACACCCACCTCTTTTTAGTGCTAGTGATGTCTTATACCCACAGTATTCTTTTTGAGATAGTAAGTCATATGTATAAACGTGTTTGGTTGAAATGCTCAATGTGTTTCAGAGTTATGATGGAACATACACACATACATACATACTGAACATGCATACACACACACACACACACACACACACACACACATATATATATATATATATATATATATATATATATATATATATATATATATATATGTAGGTGTGTGTGTGCGTATGTGGCTAAGAATGCTTGTTCACATTTAAACTGTATGGCTGTTGTTGGGTAGGAATTTCTGATTATATATAAACAACTCATGAACTAATGAGTTAAATATGCAACCTTTAATTTTTTATAATTATTGCACCCTGGCCTTGGGACGGCATTCAGTAAATGAAATTGCATCTGTATATGTATTTATTTCTTTTTTGTGATCACATCATTCGACCGTGTGTGTTCATTGTACACAACAGCCAGTTTTTCGTCGGCTTCTGGTTTTTGTCTTTCTCTGTGAAGCTGCAACATAAACAACTCATTGTTTAGATATCATATCATATCTGATGACTGTATACGCAATATTCACAGGTTTGAATATCGGTCATCGGCAACCCACTTTTTTGTTTGATATTCAGTGAGTTTCAGTGGTACAGAACTTCTCTTCTGAGTCTCGAACATCTCCGTTTGAACTGGTTTAAATGCAAAAATAAGAAGGGAGAGAGAACGATAAAGAGAGGAAACGAAGGTCAAATGATTCCTGTCGAGTTAGGCCTCACAGCTAAAAGAGAGGGCATCAAAGGATTTGCCTCTTGGATGATGAAAAGCTCAACTTAGAAAAATGGATTGGTGGAAGTTTTATGCGAACACTAAAGAAGTTAGGGAGCTCCTGGGATTACAGATCATGGGATAGCAACGGGCTAAATCGGGTCTTCTTCTTTACCTCACTGGTTGAGCAACCGAAAAAACACGAGTCATTCTTGTGTGTCCTTGTTTGTATGCATGTAAGTGCATTTGAATTGACAGACGAACGTAGGAAAATTCTTAATATATTTTTTCACGCAAAATGATGTTTCCATTGCCCTACCGGCGTTGTTTTATGATATGAATACGTCAGCCGCACATTGGTTTTACGCACTGATGATGAAAATTCTGAGAGAAGAAGGCAAGCCTCTAGCTGGCTTTGATTACCTATTAATTTTATTTAAATTATTCTAAACTCCTTTTTTTAATCATTGGCCTCATGCAATTATAAAATGCAAAATGTAACAACCATACATGCCTAAAAATGAAAATATAGCAGTGCTAGATATTCTTGTTTAAGATGAATGTTTTTTGTCTTGCTTTGAAAACTTCAGAAGTATGCTTTTTATAGCTTTGTAGTGCCTTGTCATCAGCTAACAAAAGTGACTGCCAGGCTTGCTTGACGATACTAAAAATTTTTTTATTGCACTCGAGGCTTTTTTTTGCCGATGTCAGAATTTATTTCCGTGCAATCACGGCTTGCTAAATCATATTTATTCTCTATTTTAGGTTCCTAACATAGAATGAAGAAGGAATCCGTGTTTGATCATTAGTATTTTCAAATGTAATCCTTAGCCACAAAACTATTTTATTCAGGTTCAGGATAAACTGGCTATCTATAGATTACCTTTCAGTAAAAGATAGAAAAAAGTGTTGGCGATGTTGGTATATTTGAATGAAGATAAATGTATAGAGTTCTTCGTGTACTGTATGCTTCAGTTTGAGATATAAATGTTCTTTCTTGGTCCTGGTGTCTGTAATGACTACAGTAAACAGTCTACATAATTTTGCTACAAACTAATGGTACTTTTTACTTCTACAAATTTGTGTAGAAACAGACAAGCTAGAAAACCCCTAGTTTCATTTTTCTGTTGGAGAGAAGTGTTCCAGCATCGCTCTGATTGCACCAGATTTATTCACTTCCCTGTGTATTCTCTCTCTCTTTCTCTGTGTGTGTGTGTGTGTGTGTGTGTGCGTGTGCCGGCTACCCTTCGTAATCTGTGTGGCTCTTCTTTCTTCTCCCCTTCCTCTTTTTAAAGTCCTTTCTCCCCTTATATTTTCTTTATTCTGTTATTATTTCTATATATTCTCGCATCATTTTCACATATTTTCACTATTATCGATTACTGAGTATTCGAACAACTGTGTGTGTGTGTGTGTGTGTGTGTGTGTGGGTGGCAGCCTATTTCGATTTAGCAGATCCGTCACTTCAGCAATTCTTGATAAATATTTTCATTCTGAAAGTAGATGTTCTCCATGGGATCTATTTTAGTAAGATAGCGTCGTTTGTTTCGTCTTATCTTTATCTTTTTCATCATGTTCATTGGCGTTAGCGCTATAAATGCCTGCTTCACACTCCCTTCGTCATTATTGTGCTATTCTAACCTTTTCGAATCTTCCGTTATTCAACTGATTTCTTTATTCTGAGGTGTTTTTATGTCTCGTATTTTTGGTAAAGTGAAACAAAACTAAATGAAAAATGAAACTTTTTCACTATTCCTTTCATTCGCATTTCCCCTTTCCATTCTCTTTATTTCTCTCCCTCTCGCTCTATCTTGCTTTACTTTCATTTCCCTTGCTTTTTCTGTTCTTCTCTCGCACTCCCCTCGTTGCAGATTCATTTTCATCCTTGTTCAATTACCCTTAATTCCCTGTGCCTACGGAGACCTTCCTTTTCTTCCTCGTTTCCGTTACACATCAAGTTTATTTCATATTATCTCTGATTTCCTGTTGTAAAATTGCCAACTAGATGAATTGTGAAAAATTGGTTGACAGAGTTTTCTTTCCATCTTAGTCAAACGGGAGAGCAAAGGCGGGAATGGATGTCAGATGTGTTACTTTTGCAGGAACAGTTATATACTTTCGCTTTTATTCAATGGGATCTGGCTCTAAAGTACATTTTTGCTTTTATGTTTCTCCCTACAGCAACGTGAATCAATGAGTCCTGTCAAAAAGGAAATGAACGATTCATTTAGGAGCACTGGTATATATATATATATATATATATATATATATATATATATATATATATATATATATATATGTATATATATACACACACACACACACACACACACACACACACACTATATATATATATATATATATATATATATATATATATATATATATATATATATATATATATATATATATATATATTGTAAAAGAATAACGCCAAAATAAGCTAATAAAACACCCTCCTTTCTGTTTTGCTTGGCCAATAGAGGGCCTCTGTCTATTTTGACCTGTGTAAGTGCAGTAGTCGAGGGATGGGTGAAGATGGGAAATTCCAGAGGGTAATTAAGGACACTCTCTAGCAGATAATCCTCACCTAGGGCAGTAACTGGCTTTGCGCTCTTTCTTGGTACAGGACCAGCAACCTGGGGTCAAGCCATCACCCCCACTACGCCCGAGCAGAAGCCATAAAAGGCCCCAACTCGTTCAGGTTGGTCTCACACACAGCTCAGACCTGACTAGAGGAGGTCAAAAGTCAAGACATATCTTCCCCCCTGCCCTCGTCGCCATGTGGACCGCCGCCCCTTGCTTTGTAACCCAACCACGTGGCCAGTATCCTTTGCAAAACGGTGAAGTGCAACCCTAGAGCGAGTGGAATG
>NC_089752.1:67947819-68000319 GCF_040412425.1 Macrobrachium rosenbergii
TATCTCATCAGTAGTCTTTTGCTTAGATTCTTATGGTTAAAAATACATATCAATTCCACAGATCTTCAAATATCTCTGCCAGACTTGCAACCAGGAGGTAGCCTTACTTTGTTTACCAGTCATATGGTACCTAAATGAAACAAGAGTGTCTTCCGAGAGAAGATGTTTTTTCCAAAGGATAAGACACTAAGACACGCATGGCTTGTCTGATGGCTTTCAAAAACTTTTCTCTACATTTGTGGAAATGACTAAATATGGAGTAATTCAACAATTTTAGCTTTTCCAAGATCCATTTATCACATGAAACATGCATTTTCACAAAATATAACGTGACTGTAAAAAAGCTAAATTTAAAAAATTAATAAATAATGAAATATTTTATGTGTTCATGTAAGTTGATTGCTCTATTTAGTGCATGCAATAAATGAGTTCAGTCATTAGTGAATGAAGTAGAAGTATTGCACTGCGGGGAGTTGTGGCATTACATTAGTCTCAAAGCTAGAAAGGTTCTCATTCAGTTTCACAGAAAAAGAACAACGAAAGACTGCCTCGACGGCGTGACACAAATGCCACATAACAAAACGATGTAGCACACAGAACTGGTAACAGAGTGATTGATGGATTGTTCTGTATTAGCCTGCTTGCATAGCAACAAGAGTCATCTATGTTACAAATATGTATTTTCTAGAGCTAAACATAAAATATTTATAAAAAAAACGCTTGAAAAACATTCATGCATGAAGGCAAAACTGTAAATAAGATGTTCTATTAGAAAGATTAAATTCAACTTCATCCATGTAGAGGTGCTAATTGGATTTCCGGATGTGCTGCATAAGATTGAACATTACAGAGAATTTCGTAAGAGAATAAGACAAAGATGTTAAGAACAAATTTTTATAAGCGCTAGAACAAATCATATCCTCCGTGCAAGGTGCTTATGAAATCCAAATCAATAACGACTGGCAAAATTCTAAGTTAAAGTCAGCCCCTTACCATCGGATGGCATTGGAGACTTCTCTCGCGAAGTGACTCGCATACTTGGCAGCAGGAATGCGAGTAGAATGGCATGTATCGCTGGGTCAACCGAGTAAGCAGCTAGCGGGAATCGAATACAAATGACAGCCCAGCGCTCTACCACTGACCCGTGCCATCCACTACCAAGATTAAGCGAGACTAAGAACGAGCCTCAAAAGAAACCCTAAAGAGAAACGAAGAATTTTGAAAAAGTCAAGTTATATTTGCCTATGACAGATTAGGGTGATGGAATTTGTAGGATTTGGCAGATTTTGGTGAAAAAGATTAGGAGATATAATTAGTTCTGAGCAGGCATTACTATAAATGTGGAAAGTAGAGATGTAATGCACATGAATGCAATTTTTTTTCACCCTGCATGCAGCTTATTATGCTAGATGCCTGCGAATGTTCTTCGCTATCAGAGCTATCCGGAACCCTTTCTCTCTCTTTCCTTTCCTATCTGCCCCTCCTTCCATCTCGCAGTTTCTGTTCCCTGTTGTTCGGTCTTTAAGTTTATATTCCCAAATTATTGTAGTTCCATATCATTCCAGTCTCAATCTTTCTTGTCTTTTTTTCTCTTTTCAATATTTGAATTGTACCTGCTTTTTTATCCATTTTTTCTTCACTAGTACCACGTGTCAAGAAGGGCGGAGGCTTTGTGTGTCTGTATCTTTTGAAAAATAGTCAAGAATTTTCCTGGATAAGAACTGAAAATGACAACATTCTGTTCATCTTCCATAAGAAGATTGGCGATCATCGTATGGAATTATATTATCCACATATATTACACTATTTTCCTTTTCCAAAGTATGGTAATGGAAACAGTGACAGAGATCTTCGTTTGGGATTTCGATTTTACGATTTATGGAAGTTTGGTATGATGATCAGGCACTGGAACAGTTGGGTTATTCAGTACTTCGTTTTGAGTGAATATTAATGTATGGAAAGCTTTTAATCTAAGATCAGTTTCACCAATGGTAAAGTTTCTCTTTCAAGTAATAAATTATATTTTACTTTTGGAAAACAGAAATTACCTCAAAGCATATTTTTGCGTGCTCCAGTCAGTTATCATCTGCCAATGAATGATCAACATACCTGAGGAAGTCTATGGTGACCCGAAATAATAAGGGAAGATGCACAATTATGCATATGATTAAAACTGTATTTTGAAGCAGTACAAGTCAAAAATCATTCTTAAAAATTTATGGCAATTTTTACGTGTATTGTTTCGAATGCAGTTTTTGCTCATATACATAACTGTGGGTTTTCACTCAATATGCCTCAGGAAATAAGCAATTAAACCAAATTTATTTATCTTAGCGGAATATGGGACTGAGAAACCAATTTCAGTAGAAATAAAAAGGGTAAGAGTTAAGATAATATAAAAGCCAGCATACTTATGCTAGATTTTATATTTATACCGATTATGACAGGGTCATCAAGAGCGTGTTTTTTAGTTTGTTCAAGATCTTGAGCAAACTAAGAAATAAACAGATAAAATGAATATGAAGGAAAAGATCCTAATTTTCAGCTATTCGTTCATCGAAGATTATACCTACGAAAAACTTACAATAAATTAATTTCCACTGAATAATTGTTTTGCTTTTGACTTTGTTTTTTAATGGTATCTCCAGCAGTAATGCCATTGGCTTATTGTCGTTCATGATGAGAGGTTTCATAACACACATGCAAGTTTTAGTGTATATAACTCGTGCATGAATATTATGAATAATATTAAATCTTTTTTTAATAATACATAATTTATTTTTGGTTTTCATTGATTTCCAAATTATTTTTGCCATCACCTCAATAATCATTGTCAGTATTATTATCCTTAGTAAACCACAAAGAAAACTTTAACAGCGGTTATGAGCGTTATATCTTGTACACATTATTTACTAAAACTGTCTCTGCCACTTGGATACAAGGGTTTTTAAAGAGAAGCTGGACGCTGGGCTGATAGTGGATGAACTGACATGTTTTGTGAAAGGAAAATTAGTAGAGAGCAAATGCTTCAGACTCGCATTAATAACCGGTCAAGAGTTTGAGCCACAAGGCACCATGAGTTTGTAACTCATCGACCCAATCATAGTATTTCTTAGTAACTTGAGGGTTATCATAACAATTTGTTATGCAGTTCGAGGAGGCACGAAAATTTGGAGCTCTTTCAAAATTCTTGTGGCACGCCCTTGAGTTCAGTTCTTGTCAAGTTACTGTAATTCACCTGAGCCCTCTCGTGCAACATTTGTACGGGCGCTCGTGGTAAGAGCAGATAATTGTGCTGACTTTCTTTCTTTAAATCTTCGGCTTAAAATCCTTATGGACAGAGTCAACAGACTATAAAACCAGTTATAGGAAAAAGTGATAAGCGAATAAATACAAGAGAATTGAACATTCTGGAGATGTCAACAGAAAGCAAGAATGGATTTGCTCCTCGCTTAAACGTTTGGAGATAAGAAGATTACAGAACTGCACCAGGCAAACTATTCTAGATTTCCATTGTAGCCAAAATAAAACTAGCAAACTAAGTTATATTAACCCTGACACTAGAAAATGGCACACTGCTTGCAAAAGCAGTCTGCCTAGTGTTATGAGCAAAACTAAGTCAGATAAAGAGAGTGTAGAGGATGTTTGTCATTGTAGTACATTTTATGCAACAAACATAAAGAACTCTAGTGACATCTGTGCCACAGGTGGGCAAAATAAAACTAACTTATGACTTACCCAATCCAAGAGTTTAAGATAAGAATCAACACCTGAAGACCACACTGGAAAACAGTACTCCAAACAAGGAAGAAGTAAAGAGTTAAAACACTCGGCTATAACAGCCTCACCATGAAACATTCAAAAACATTTCTGCAAGACACCAACTTTTGAGAAACTTCTCAAAAGTTAATTTCTTATGAAAATTTACACCTAAAATCTTAAGAATCACCGACACTTAGAACCCTACCATTCAAATGCAAATCAGGATGCAAAGGCAAAAGTGTTCTTGATTGACTGACTACAGACACTAACCTACATACGAATGAGTGATGTTCTGAGCGACCGTTCATATCTTGAATTGTTTGTAAGTTGGTCTACATGCCTATTTAAATACAGTATGAGATAAAGTCAATACAGTACTGTAAGTTTTTTCATCCTGAAACAATACAGTACTGTACACTTTACATACAGTACTCTGTTTTATAGAGTACAGTACTTTATTAATACTAATGATAATGTAACGAAGGGATACCCTTCCCAAGTCAACTCACCCTCCAGAAAAACATAATTTTTATTCCTTTAAGAGAATTTACTGTAAAATAGAATTTTTTTAGTCTTTGCAAAGAAGCAGAGTAACTTTTAATCACACTGCTGACTGACAAGAAGGTCATGGAAAACATTGCCCCTTCTTAAATCTCTTATTATTGTTCCCTGGACACTGTTAATCCTTTTTCTCGACTCTGTGATTACCTTGAAAACCTCTCTTCCAGCTATGAAACCTTTGGAGACAAAATCTCTGCCACAGGCACCAGATGAACCAGTGATGGGATTTACCCACAGAGAAAGTTTTGGGAAGGCCTTATAGTAACAAACTGCCACATGCCTTACCATGCGGCTGACCGAAAAAGCACGAGGTCACAGGAGCATGCCAGAAACCCATGTGTGTGCCCATAGAAAATGGAATGCCAAAAGCATGGGAAGATAATCCAGCGAGGTCTTAAAAGGAGCTACGCACCCTGAACTAAAGCAGAGACGTTCTGGCAGCAGATCCAGCAACATAGTCCCCTGACCTCTGCCCCATCAGGGCCATATCCAAAACACATGGCTGTTGTCTTAGCCCAAGTATTCTTCAAGTGCAAAACCCATCCCCCTTCCCCACCATCTGGCAAAACGACGAGGACCCAGGCTCCGCCACAAGTATTGTGCTCGGATTTGAGGTTTTTCAGCAGTCACAAATTCTTTTATCTTTTACTGATTTACTTTTCGAGCTCCAAGTGCAATTTTCCTCTTAGACCTGACCTTCATTTTGCAGTGCATTAGTTTAAATTCGTAATTGTATACCCCTGTTTAAATAGAGACTAACTGGGGCCTTCTGTGCACTGCTCGAGTTTTCCTCTGATTGCACTAATTTTCCATCATGTAACGGCATGCGTTCTCAGTTGCAGATGGAGTGGCTTGCTGTGGAATCTTTCTATTCTGATTGTGCTTGTGTGCCGTGGTTTTAACCACAGAACCATAATTTATGGTGCTTTTGAAGTGGAATTCCCCGACATCTTCAGTTATCCTTCTGTTGCCGTAATTTTGTTCTTTGTCAGGACTCAGTTTCCTTGTCTAATTTACTCCCCATTCTTCTTATTTTGTGTTAACGTAAATATATGTGATTTTAAGTGTTTTATCTGCAACATTTCCTGTTGAGCAAAGCCTTCAGCTCATCTTTTTCTTTTTATGGCTTTACCTGACCCTGCAATTTTAGTCAGATACATAAATTTTCATGGTAAGTAAGTCCTTTCCTTAGTTTGATCGCAAAGTAACTTCCCTGCTCAGGATTTACAGTCCCTTCCCAGGTAAAAACATAAAAGTACATATAACTTAAATAAATTGGGATGATAATACATTTTTTTCTTACCTTTGAAACTGGTAATGTATGCTTGAGGTGATGGATTGAGGAGGAGAGGTGGTGTGGAATTACAGGGCAGCGGGTCGTCTATGTCAATGTCTTCTTTGGCAATGATTCATTTGGCATCACTTTCTGTTCATCTGAGGAGGAAGCAGCCACCGGAGGTGGGGAGGCTCTTGAGGTTGAAGGCACTGGTTTGAAGAAATGGTCTAAGGAAGTTTGTAAAGTTTTTCTTTTCTTTTCATCGTATATGAGATGATAACACTGGATAGTATTTTTGATGGTTGTTGCTATTTTTGAGAATCTCTCAGCATTTGGGCCCTGATTCTCAAAAATAGTTAAAGCTTACTCTATAAGTGAAAACTGCTCAGCCATCAATTTCGCTTCAGACTTCTTTAAGGGAAGAGGTTCTTCATGTTCTTGTGTTCTTTGCATTTCTTCCCACTCCATTAATCTTCATTCATTAACTCCTCTGAATAGAACTCATGTCAATGAGACTGTTAACAATTCCCTTTGCACCCTCTCCCTGATTAAATCCTTTGAAGTCGTTGACAAACTGTGGGTATGAAGCCTTCCATGTTCCATTCATGTTGATCCCATGTACTTCACACCATGCAGCATTAATATTCTTGATGTAATTATAAATACCGTATCCCTTCCAAAAGACATAAGGTCACACCAGGGTCGCTCACTTCCTTCAGTGCTTGCCTGTGAATACGATAAATGTAATTTTTCTTGAAATTGGCTATTATGGCTTGCTCCATTGGCTGAAGGAGTGAAGTTGTATTAGGGTAAATAGACCATTTTCACATCTGATGAAAATCCTCTAAGTGCGGTGGGTGGCCAGGGGCATTATCCAAGATTAAGAGAATCAGGAAAAGAATCCCATTCTCGCAGCAGTACAGGTTGACTTTGCGAACAAAGTGATGGGAAAACCAGTCTTCAAATACAGCAAGAGTCACCCAGGCTTTGTTATTAGACATCCAGGTTATGGGTAGAGAGCTCTGTGATGTTTTTGAGTGCCTGTTGATTTGCAGTGTGGTACAAAGAGTGGTTTTAGCATGAAGTCTCTCAATGTGTTTCCACCCAGCAGTAAGGTTAGCCTATCTTTCACTGCCTTATATCCTGGCATCGTCTTCTCTTCATGGCTGGTGCATGTTTCTGGCATTTTTTTCCAGAAAAGGCCTGTCTCATCAATATTAAACACTTGTCGAGGGGTATATCCATCCTCATCAATGATTCCTGTCAGTGTCTTGGAAAACTTTTCGGCTGCTACTTTGTCGGTGCTCTCTGACTCACCACTAACAGACACGTGTTGCAAGTTGCCAACCATAACTTGTAGCAAATGTCTTATCCGCAGGACTTATGCCAGCCATAGCCTTCAACTCATCAAAAAGATTTTTAGCCTTTTACTGAATCTGCATGAGGCTAAGCTGTAGAGACCTTTGTCTCTGGTGTTCCATCCAGACACCCTGAAGTTTTTCCATTTCTCCTACCACCTTCCTCCTTCTCTTGCTTATAATTGTTGACTGCATAGACACAGCACTTTTAATATGTTCCATAATTCACTCTTTGTTCTTAAAGATTGTGCCAAAATTTGAATGATTCATATTATACATGGATGCTGCATCCACCATTTTTTCATCACTATCTAATTTATAATCGCCACCTTAGTTTCCATTGAGATAGCTTGCTGCTTTTTACCGATACCACTATCTTCACTTGCTTTATGCTTGCTATTAGCCATGATAGATAAAGGATGGGCTAAATATTTCATGAATAAAATCACAGGAATAGCTTGGAGCAAAACAGAGAGAGTTTTACCACTAGCATAGGTACAAGAATCGGGGGTGGTGGTTGGTGTGGGCTACGGTGCTGTACGGTGTGGGCAGCTGGAAAAATTGTAACTAAGCAGAATAGGTGCGCAGAACAAAATGTGAGCTTACAGGTGGCAAAGGAGAGTGCTCCAAACACAATTTTAAATTACATTCATGCTTGTTCGTCTCTCTGAATGTTTGTAACTTGAATGTTTGTATGTAGGGTAGTGTCTGTTATATACTTTGAGTTTTAGAAAGATTAAGCTTCATGCCCAAAGCCTATTTCACCCATGGATATGTGCTAGAACTCTATTCAAGGATCCCACAACAACAGTTCTAAGGTGCAGAGAAGTACAACGGCTCAAAGAGTAGCATCATTAGTGTATGTACGCAATCACTTTGTTCTCCAGACCTTCCCACAAAGGTCCAAGAATACTACCTTGAGGAGCAACTGAAGTGACATTACTAAAGATACTATACTGGCCATCAACTCAGCCTCTTTGGGTTCTGACTATTAAAAACTAATTTAAAAGATCTACCAATTCCCAATAATTTTAGCTTGCAGATAAGTATTTCATGATTCACACGGGCAAAGGCTGTACTAAAATCTAAATTGACCACGGTGCCTCTGCACTCTCATTAAGAGTGCTCAGCAAGACAATAGATATTGACAAGCATACATCACATATAACAAGGCCTTTTTAAAAGTCAAACTGTAATTTAGGTAACAAACCTACGAAGATGCTTAGAGAGCAGCTTCTCAAAAACATTAGATTAAACAGGGGTAATTGAAATTGCCCTATATTCAGAGGGGTATGAGGATGGACTTAGTTCCTCAAGCTGTGCAGTATGTTTCCTCTCGTCAAACAGAAGGAAAGCTCTCAAGTCCAACTAACTTTCTGAAAATAGTAGTAATCTTGGAAGCAATAAAATCAGCGTTTTTTTTTTTTTTTAAAGACATGGAGGATTCCATTATGGTCTATGCTGCCGTAACTGTCAAGCCCCATTAGCAAAGTTTTGATTTCTCTAGATCTGAAGGCTATTGAACACATCATGGGCTCTGGGTAGCATGACTAAGGCAATACCAAGGACGCCTCACACAGAAAATTGAGTCAAAAGTTCTACCTTTTTTTGTAGAGCAATATAAAGTAGTTTTTCAGCTCCCACAAGGGAAGGTGTGCTTGTATCAACTTCAAAGAGTGATGACTAAAGGGTAGACCACCTCTTATGGTCATTGCCATTGAGAGCAAGGTCTCCTTCACATCCTCATTATAAACTCTTTCACCTCACTTAAAGGCCACCTGAACTTGACTTCTAAGCCAAATGAAATTATTTAACAAAAAGTCCAACCCATTGCTTCTCCATATAAATGATAAGCTTCTTGTTGTTCATGGTAAGCAAGCTTACATGCAGCATTAAGCTATGGCATATCTTTAAGGTGAAACTTTAGTATTTTAGAATGAATTCTCTGCTCAATGATAGTGCTAAGATGATAACTTAACCAATAATATTTGGACTTTGCAAATATTGATCCAACTGAGCTCAGTAAGATCACAGTGAAAACCATTCCAATTAGCTAGGGGTTTCAAGTTTACTTTTCTGTAAAAGCTAACACCAGGAACAACCTAATCCACCTCTATATTAACCTTAATCAAACTATGATCAGATGAGTCCACCGGTGAACCTATTCACAAGATACAATCCCTGTAACATATGTGAATACAAGGTCAAGATGGTTGCTAGGGTGGTTGTGGCAACCAGAAATGGAAGAAAAATCTAAAACAACAACACGATGATTGTAGCAGCAAACTAAGCTCAGCTATATAGTGTGATGTGCTAAAAGAGTATTGGAAGTCTCAAAATGCTGAAACCGTTAGAAGAAAATGGATTGAAACATTTGGTACTCAAGCCCCAAAGAGACAAACCATTTACCACATTCGTGACAAATTTGATACCACTGGCTCAATTCTTAATGCCCCAAAAAATGGTCGACCCAAAATTGTTTGCACAGAGGATCATAAGCAACTTGTTGCCGAAGCATTTTGTCATAGTCCCAAAAAGTTCACCAGAAGAGCCTAAGCAGAATTGAGCATTTCACAAACCTCTATTGTACGAATTCTGAAATCTGTTGGGTTGAAACCTTATCGTCCACTGCTAATTCATGGCTTATTGGAGGATGACCCAGACAGGCGGCTGCAATTTAGTGAGATCATGCTGAATGAAATTATAGAAAATCCAATAATTTTAGATAACATTGTGTGGTATGATGAAGTCACTTTCAAATTATCCGGTCATGTTAACAGACAATTGTGTTCACTGGTATCGTGAAAACATGCATTTAACATTGGAGCAACAACTAAACCAGCCTGGTATCACTGTTTGGGGTGATATTTCGAGTTCTGGTGTTTTAAGACTATATATTTTTTTTTTTTGGAACAGTCACAGGCGATAAGTATATCGAAGTTGTTCCACAGTTAAAGCAACAGGGTAATTCACATGACTTTTATTTCCAACAAGATGGGATCCCTCCACATTATTCAAGAGGAGTCCGTGAGTATCCCGATGAAACATTTCCCGAGAAATGGATTTGCCGAAGAGGACCAATTGATTGTCCAGCACGTTCACCTGACTTTACCCAATGGATTTTTCCTTTTGGGAGTACTCAAGGACAAAGTTTATCGTTGAAAACTACAAAGTCTTGGTGATTTAAAATTACATCAGAGATGCATTTCAGAAATTAATACACAAAGAGACTTGTGCAAAAATGTTTGCCGAAGCTTGAAAGGTAGACTTCAAAGTTGTGTGAATTGTGATGGACAGCAATTTGAGCACCTCTAGTAGTAAAATTTTCAGTGGTGTGTGTATTTTCTAAATGTATACAATTAAATTAATTATGAAGGTAATAATTGTTCATAAAAACTTAATTGCATTAGTTAACATAACTGCATATGTAATCTCAAAATAAATGTTATCATCTACTGTCCACCTATTTCTGGCTCACCCTTTATGTTTATATATATATATATATATATATATATATATATATATATATATATATATATATATATATATATATATATATATGTATGTATATATAATATATTATATATACATGTATATATACGTGTGTGTGTTTGTGTTTGTGTATACACACACATATAAAACACACACACACACACACACACACACACATATATATATATATATATATATATGTGTGTGTGTGTGTGTGTGTGTGTGTGTGTGTGTGTGCTAAATAACCCTATCCACAGGTCAAATAGGGCCATCTTTTATTGCTGTACCTGTTTTAAGAACAGGATAAAACATCTTACTTTCCTAAGATGTCTCTGTTAGCAGTGGCTCATCCCTGGGTCAGTAAATTCCTTCTCCTTTGTCGACTTCTCTCACTGAATCTGTTCTTAAACAAAGGCCTACTGGAATTAAGCACTGAAGTACAAAACTAGACTTTATTTGCAAATTTAACGAAAGTGATTCAGCAAAAGCTATGATCATGAAATGGAGTGAATTCCACCCCCTATAAATGGAAATCATCACTAGAGGAAATTCTGATTCACATACGCTCAGATTAATAATTCTAGACCAACCAATACTAGTGACTAACACCCTGGTCACCAAACAAAGTGAGAAGGTCATAATTATTCTAGACAACAATAAATGTTATATAGTATGTAAAGACTAAACACTTCTGAAATATTCGTCCTTTCAGGACGAACCCAGAATTCCTGTTGAAAGAAACGTATCAATATATTTAAACCTGAAATGGTGTTAATTAACATTCATATTCAAAACAGAAAAATATACAATGGAGAACAGAACAGGAAAATGTATCATAGAAACACAGGAATTTCACTGCAGCACAACTGGTTCTTTCCACCAAATGTCTGGAAAAGATATGTGTTCATGGGTTATGATACTCACTTTCCTATGGCCCAGATAAGGACTCGTCACGGTGGTGGTATTTAAACACTCACAAAGCAAAAACATACCCAGCCACCAAAACCCAAGTCCTGCCGTGAGTTACTGTTCCTCTGATAATATACCATTCGAGAGTGCAACACACATACACACTCACCTAATCATTTCTTCCGGAAATGTGACGACCCCAGTTCAATGTTCGATAACGCTGTCTCCATGCACTTAAATCATGATCAACTACCTCTCTGTATCTAACTGTGTAAACCTCAAACGTCGACACAAATGCACCTGCAGCAGATGTGCCACTGACAGGCCAGCACTTAGTTCTTCACAGTCGTCCAAGACTTATTATATATAAATGCTATTTGGGCATATTCTATCTCTTATGCATTTTTTTAAGTTAATGACGTTTACAGATACTATCTTTTTTATCAAGACTTTGAATCGGTCTATACTTCTTTTTCTCTCCAGGCATGCTTCCCAGGAATAAGGAAAGATTATTTAAGACTCTTTTTATTTACTTTTTTCTAGTCGATGGACCATTTCCCCACCTTTCAGCATTATCTTCTGGGATGGATTACAAACTGACACACAATGTTTTATCATTGAATTTTAAACATGACATCACTGGGGTGCAGAATTTCTATTGGTCTGTGGGTCTTTTATATATATATATATATATATATATATATATATATATATATATATATGTATATATATATAAAATTATTATTATTATTATAATTTACGAGAAGTCGCTGCACAGCGCGCCTTCCCCCCACACCTAATTTACCCTTTGTTTTTTGAGAACCGCATGGCCGATCGTATTTGACCTAGAAATCAGAGCAAGGTTATCAACATTTCGATCTGTCCTTCTTTTTACCTGGAACAGATATTGAGATGACATGGATAAAAAAAGGGCAAGAAGAGGAAACTTAATGCCACTCCCTTGAGCAGCTTAGTCCAACTAAGCTGCTTAAAACAATCTTTCTAAAGGCAGATTAAGCTGCTGAATTGTCTTACCTTCGCAGGACTGGGGAAGAGGCAACCGAATCGCTGACCACCTGGCGAATGACACATCACGGGTACGATGCGGCTGGAGCCCTTAAAAGGAAGAGACAGCAGTAGCAGTCAGGCAGTTAGTAGCTAGGCAGGAGCCATGCAGTATCAGAGGAGAGGACAGCCATACACGCTGCCGAGCGGTACATTTGCTGAGACCTTCGTTCTCCCCCTGCCCGACTCCAGTCATCCTTGAGGGACAGCGTGCATTGTCGGTGATCGCCCCTCATCATTCTTTGCCAGAGACCCGCTTCCCCTAAGGTAAAGTGCGAGTAAAGGCTTTTCAGTCACGACTGTTTGCCCTTTAGAAAGTTTGGGGTACAAGCATTTCACTTCTGTCCTTGTGCCAGTTTATCCTGCGCCATTTCCAATGCCCTGTGTTCGAGTGTAAAGTGGTCATTCATTCCTCGAGTCTTTGGCACCCTCAGTGCAAACTCGAGTCATATTCGGTGTTATATTGTTCCTTTACTGGCGTGTAATGCGTAAATCTCTCTTGCAGAGGGACTTATTTGCAGTGGACCCATCTTGGACTGTGCCTTGCCCTTAGTCAAGACTTCAGTAGAAGGATCTTCAGGCGTTGCAAGCCTTTTATCAATTTACTTACGCATTTTCCCTTCAAATGCTTTCTTTTGTAAATATAATTCTTTAATTTATCCCAAGTGTTTACGTAACATTTCCATATGAAGTAGAGCCTTCAGCTCCTAAATTCACCCTTTTTTCTTATTTTTTTACGATTTCCCTTTGCGCAAGTCAGAACTCCAAGGCCAATTAAATAAAGTTTCCATTGCCGGCCTGTAAATACCATAAACCCAGGGAAATACGTAAAAATATATATATACTGTATACTGTATAAATAAAGGCAATGCCACGAAGGAAAGAGAAACGACGGAGTGGTGCTAGGCCTTTCGACTTATTGTCCTTTAGGTCTACTTAGCAGACTGATAGAAATATAAAAATAAGTTTACAAAGAAAGCAAGTATAAATGACAGATTGGGATTATAAAGGAAAATATGTACCTGGAATCCAACTCAGTTGTAGAATTAGCAGACCTACCAAAACAGAGGTATATATATTTGACAAGTTTTACAAAAGATTAGGCCCAACCGCTTGATGGCAGGGATAAGTCAATTAAAATAATATACAGGAAAAGATAATGACCACCGAAAAATGACCATGGAAAGAGTAAGCTGATTTTGTGAAGAGAAATCTTTTAGAATCTACTATTATACAGCTCACTTCCAGTTGTAATTTTAATCTTAGCCCTGGCATGCATTATTTAGATCCCTGTATTAGTAAAATGTTCAAGAATGTCTTTAAAGATAAAATCACTGACTTAATGACTAATTAGTCACCTTATATATATATTCGATGTATTCATATGTTTAAAATATTTTTTTTTGTGAAAATGTTTACTTTGCAAAAATTTTTATTTTTTACCATTAAGGGGACTTATTGAGTTGTACTTTTAAAACATATGTAATCAGCTTAATCTTTCCCAAGTCATTTTTTGGTGGTCATTATCTTTCCCTGTATAATCGTTTGATTGACTTGTCCCTGCTTTCGAGCAGCTGGACCTAATCTTTTGTAAATATTCTTAAATGTCTACTTTTGTTTTGGTAGGTCTACTAATTCTTCAACTGTGTTGGATTCCAGGACATATTTTCCTTTATAATCCTAATCTGTCATTTATTTATACAAGTTTTCTTTATAAATTTATTTTTATAATTCGGCCAGTCTACTAAGTAAAGGACAATAAGTCAAAAGGCCTAGAACAACTCATCATTTCCCTTTCCTTCGTAGCATTGTCTTTATTTATGTATTCATCACGTTCCATATATTCATGATTCAGTTGTACACACAAACACACACACACACACACACACACACACACACACACACATATATTTATATATATATATATATATATATATATATATATATATACATATTTATATGAGTATATATATACAAATCTATAGTCATGTATATAAGAATATACATATATGTATATATATGTGTATATACATATATATTATATACATATGTATGTATAAATATGCATGTAGATACACATATACATATATACATACATATATATAATATGTATATATATACACAATTATATAGATACACATATATTTATGAATATACTGTATATATGTATATAAATAAGAATATGTATCTATATGTATATATATATGTATACACACACACACACACACACATATATATATATATATATATATATATATATATATATATATATATATATATATATATATATAGATATATATTTGTATATAAATGCATATATATATATATGTATATACATATATGTAAAAATATATACATACATATACTGTATATATATATATATATATATATATATATGTATATATTATATGTATATATATAGATATATATTTATATATATATATATATCCATATGTATACATATATAGATATATACATCTATGTATATATATATATACTTAAATACATACATACATATAAATATATATATATATATATATATATATATATATATATATATATATATATATATATTATATATATATATATATATATATATATATATATATATATATATATATATATATATATATATATATATATATATATATATATCTACAAATATATGCAGTATATATATCTATATATATATATATATATATATATATATATATATATATATATATATATATATATATATATATATATATATATAAATATATATACACACACACACACACACACACACACACATATATATATATATATATATATATATATATATATATTATAATGATATGCCTTTTGATAAATGTTTTTTCTGTAAAAGAAATATGTTGTCTGTTCTTTTTACATATTTTCTCTTGTATTTGTCATGTATTGACTGTAATATAGTAACTGTGACAATGGTGTCTATTGGAGATGCTAAGTGTCGGATCTTACAAGAATTGCTTTGTCTCTGTGATTTTAGGACTATTGTGTACACAGCTGAATGTTTGATTAGGTGTCTATTGCTGACCACAGGAAATCCTTTATGAGAGACCCTGAACCACTCAAGTTATCAGTTAAGGGGATCGGCCGGTTTCCGACTTTTTTAACGACAGGTTGTTGATATATAGGGAGTTTGTTAAAGGATATTGTGTGGAACTTCTGGGGAAAAAATTTTTGTTCAGCGACCTTAGGTTTTGTGACGCCAGAGCATTTTTCGGCCAAAAATGGCCATTTTCAAAATGCATCTCCTCCTTTGCTTTTTGGTTTTAAGGGATGAGATTTGAACCACGTATAAAACACATATGGACCTTCGATACAAAGCCGGGGATTTTTGATTTTTCAATTATTTTTCGAGATATGAATTTTTTTTTTTTAATGAAATTTTCCCGGAAAAATTACAGAAAAAAATTGCCAAAAATCAGAAACTCAAAATATTAAAAATCCCCGGCTTTGTTTTAATCTACCATGTTTCCCCATGTTATATTTAAAATTTCATTTAGATTGGTCCAATACTAAGGGAGGAGATGCATTTTAAAGGCGAAAAACTTATGTTTTGAGAAACGGGCCTTCAAAGTTTTAGTTACATAAAAAAAGTAAAAGGGACTTCAAAGACTGTGTTACAATTAATTCTATGGTTTTAATTTTTATTTTTGGGTATTAATTAATGCAAAATGATTATAAATAAGAATATTAATTGATTATTTATGTGCCTAAGACACATTCTTATAAATTTTAGGTTCCTGGTCCCCCCCTGTCTGATCTTGCTGCAAGGTATTACTCTAGGGTATCATAGTTGCCTACACTTTTTTATTAGTGTCTCGAATCCATCCCTTGCCAAATGGATCCTGGGAATTACTTTACATTCACAATTAGGGATTCATGATTTAAGTAATTCATCAAGTCTTGCTTCACTTATTATGATCATTTTATTTTCAGGATCGTCTATAATATCAGCCTCCGAGCTACTGCTTTCTTTTTCTAAAATATCTTTGCCCTTTGGTAGTGACGAACAAATAAAAAGGCGTTTAGGGGTGGATGTGGTTGGTCTCTGGTCAGCAGAGATCGCTGCCTGCGCCGTTTGATGGGCGACAGCTCTCTCTCTCTCCGTCGCTCCATTTCCCTCTATGGCACTAATTTCTTGAACTCTTTCTTCTACTTCTCGCTTGGACTTTTCCACTTGGCTTTTCCGCATTCTAGAAGCATGAAGTGAACTCTTGGACCTTTTAGGCACGGTGAAAAAACAAAAACGCCGCAGAAAATACAGAGTTCAGTCAAGGCTAGCGAGCATAAAAAACGTGTCCTTCTAGCTTGAAGTTTATAGGCAACTCTCGGCCACAGTCGGCGTCATGGTATGACGTGTGCGTTGTCATGGCTAGGAATAACTAAAAAGGTGCCGAGTAGGATATTATTGACATTATACATTTCATTTCAAAGGAAGTTTTCGTAATATATATCGCCAAAAACTATACCAGACTAAATCATTTGCGCTACTGGTGTTTTATGGGTATATAGTTATTGTTACATTTTAGGCCATAACTAGAGAAATACGGCAAATTTTAGCATAATATTTCGTGGACACATTCTTGAACCCTATACGAAGCCATAGAATTTTTTTCAGCAAATCGAATTTTTTAAAGATTATTGGGTTTTTTTAGGCGGCCGATCCCCTTAAAGGTACAAGAGGTGGCAGGCCTGATAATATTTGTTGACAAGGGTGAGGATATCACTGGTTCACCTCTGTGTTTGTACAAGTACAGGAAACTGTTGTCAATCATACAGATAAGAGGCAGGCCTATATAGCTCTCTGAGCCAAAGAATAAATGATCTGTTTATTCCTGTTGGAAAGGAAGAAATTCTGTTTATTCCTGTTGGAGAAGAAGAAACTCTGTTTATTCCTGTTTCTTCCAGGGTGACCACTTTCTAAAAATGCCTAACTGGCAACCCAGGTTTAACCTCATAGAAGATTTTTGGTAAAACTAATCAGTTCAGACAGAGACCTGGTAGGGTTAGGCTGCTCTCTCTCTCTTTCCCTTATTCCCTCTTCATGCAGAAGAGTGTAAGATTTGTGGTCACTCTCAAACATATAAGTTTTTGGAGCCTGTTAATAATATTTAATGATCCCTTGGTAGGATCTGATATAAGAAAAGAGTGTTAACAATGTAAGAGGCCTTAGGTAAAAGTGTATACTGCTGCAGCAAAAATGGAGTTGTGTAAAAGTGTTCAGAAACTTGTATAAGGTAAAGTGGTTTTTACTTATTTTTTTACCATGGTAAAAAGATATAATCTTTAAGCAGATTTTGCCTTAGTGAAACTATTGTTGATAAACGTTTTGTGCATTTTTATATGTTCTTGTTTTTACATTTCTTTTGTGTGTTCTTGTGTTTACAATTTCATAGTTTTACCCAAACTTCTGTGTTGGCGATTTAACATTTATTTCGTTAGCACTTTATGTGTTGATACTTTACCATTGCATACTTGTTTTGATTTTCATTTGTTAAGATTTCCTTTTCAAATGTGGAGTAAATCTTAATAGTTTGAACTTTGCTTAGTTAATGTAATTTCTTGATAAATTAAAGTTTTGTGAATTAATCTTGCTTAAGAATTAATTAAATCTTATGTTGTTTTCAAGTAATACTAAATTTTTTCAGATTGTGAATTCTAATTATAACTTTTGAAGTTAGAAATAAATATTTGTATTTAAAGTTTTATAAGCACAGTGTTTCATTTTGACCACCAGTGAATAGGGGTATTTGTGTATGCACAAGGTAAGTGATAAACATGTTTTGTTCTCCTTCAGAATTTTTTGAAGTGAATTAAGACCAGGGAAATAATAATAGTTGTTTGATGGAGTGATGCCCTTTCCCTCAAGTATATTTCTTGCTTAACAGTTATTACCTCACTCATAACTGGATAGACTTAGATTGATTTTTTTAAGTGATAAGCAAGTTTTAAGGGATCACTGTTACCTTTAGAGTATTCAGTCGTAATTTTATTGTTATGAGGGTTCAGGTATCAGGCTGAAGTGAGGTAAATTTTTGGATTTAATAGTTGTGTAATAACCAGGTACTTGATCACTTTGTGATTATATATATATATATATATATATATATATATATATATATATATATATATATATATATATATATATATATATATATATATATATATATATATATATATATATATATATATATATATATACATCATTTCAGTGTAGTGGTTGTGTGGCTGATATAGTACTACACTGAAACGATGTATGCAGGCCCATAGAAATCAAGGCGCTATTCATCAGCACTTTGTAGACACCCACGATAAGAAACCATCCCTGCAAGAACTACTCCTGAGCACCAAAATCATACACAGGGAGTACAATTACAACCTTTTATTGATAGCAGAAGCAGTCAGCATCGCCATACAATGCCCCAGCCTTAACATCCAATGCGAGGCAGAAAGACCCTTGCCCTCATGTAGGAGACAGCCCTTCAACCACATGGGACAAGACCGCGAACACGTAGATAGGAACATATAATAAATATATAGAAATTGAACATATATGTAATTAGTATATATTCATGTATAATCTGTACATTATTTTCATTGTACAACACTTAATTTTTGTCAATATTTCACCATAATCTCTTGTAAATCTAAGTCTTTAGATACCTGTACTACTTTTCCATCCTCATGACAGCTCAAAATGCATGCGTTTCCACTTTTGTATTAGTATGCTTGACAACGTCAATACGTATAAGGTTGACGAAACAGCTGTCGCGTGTATAATTACTGAAGTAAATGGAAGAACCCCGTTACCTGAACGTCTCTATCAGTAACGTAAACAATGAAGTGAAGAAAACAGTAAGAAAATATGAAGCAATAACAAAAAAGCTGGATAACAATAAGAAAGCCATTCTATTTAGTGAATGTTGTATCCGTGAAAAATTGTGCCCTAAAAGTATATAATTATATATATATAAATAAATATATATATCTATATATACATATATAGTATATATATATATGTATGTACATACATATATATAAACAAATATATATATATATATATATATATATATATATATATATATATATATATATATATATATATATATCTATATATATATATATATATATATATATATATATATATATATATATATATATATATATATATATATATATATATATATGCAGTAGATATATATTTTATTTATACACATATATACATATGTATATTCATAAATATATGTGTATCTATATAATTATGCATGATATATATATATATATATATATATATATATATATATATATATATATATATACTGTATATTTTTATAATTTTAAAGCTGGGGCCTTGCTAGATCAATGGGGTATACTAGGATGTTATGCAACTTACCTTAATTACCGCAAAAATCTGGACTCTGTCCTTGAAGTCTGTTAAAATTATAAACAACAAAATACGGCTGAAGGCCCACTTCAAAAGGTGGGGGGGTGATTAGATAAAATCTGGGGTTTATCTTAATTAATTATATTTACAAAAGAAATCATATCCGAAGAATGAAAGCATAATTCTGGGGTAATAAGATGAAGAGCAAATGACGGGGAATTTCCTGGAGGAAATACGGTGGGATGCCCGCTTAGAAGGGCGTTGAAAATGAGGTAGTGGGGACCACTATGCACACAAGAAGATACGCAGATCCACAACTGAATAACTCCAAATCTGTAATCGAAACACTTATGGTCACTCAACCGAAACTAGCACTGTAATGAAGGAATCAAGAAATTGCATAGAAGATGCCTGGACTGAACTTGATTCCAATGACTCGAATATCATACAATTACATTACACTTCTCGTCACTGCTTTGCAAATTAAACAGCAAAAAATATAAAAAGCAATACAGGTCTCACTGCAGTATATAGCACTATGAAAAGAAACAGAAAATAGTTAAAGATGAAAAGGGAACGTGAGTGAAGAAAATACCTTAAATCCTGTTGCTTTACCCTATTTAGGAACTGAAGTTCTCTTCTCATGGGGGCAGGAGAGGGAGGGCAAGTGAATAAGTCTACAACAAAAGCTACTTTGGTTACTGCCAGCCACGTGTTAGAATAGGCAGTTTAATGGAGCAAGGTACAGGACATCCGTCCTATGGTGGCGCCTGAGCAATTCTAAGGCTGAGCGTCTCTCTCCAAGACCCTTTATAGCTTCCGGGAATTACGTTTTTCCTCTTCCTAGGTGGCGTTGCAATCGTGGCAACATCGCTGCAGTTTCAAGATGGCGGATTGCACGTGTTCATCCCACCAGTTGACTTGCCTCTGGCGACGATTAGCTTTGATCGGGTCCGCACCTGGAATTTAAGGATTTCCGGCAGCACTTGGACAAGAAAGAGGTTAAAGTGGTTTCCCCCAAAGGCAGCGGTGAGAGAGAGGTTATTGAGGCGAATTCACCTGCAGTGAATCATACTAAAATAAATTCATTAATTGCTTAGTCCTTATTTCATTTGACTTATTGCCTGGAAGATGGCGTATAAGAGGATACTCTTGATAATATATATATATATATATATATATATATATATATATATATATATATATATATATATATATATATATATATATGTGTGTGTGTGTGTGTGTGTGTGTGTATGTGTGTGTGTATGTGTGTATATATATATATATATATATATATATATATATATATATATATATATATATATATATATATATATATATAGTTTAGTATAAAGCATAAATTAAATGTGCAAAATGAGAAATAACCAACAAAGAAAAAGTATGGGTAAGAAACAAATGAAAATCAATGGAATATAATTATTCATTTACAGGAGGAGAACAACGAAACACAGCATGAAATAGAATGAAAGATTTAAAGGAAAGCTACCGTATAGTAAGGAAAGAAGGGAGGTGAAAATAATGCTCCAAACAGCGCAGAGTCACTCAGTCAGACCTTTTTGGTGGAGCATATTGTCTCCGAGCATTCACCCTTCCACATTTGAGCGCAATTAAACTTGATAAAACGAGGGTAAGTAAAATGCCGAAGAGTGAGGATTTCTGAGATTAAGGAGAGCACCATAATTCTCAGCAAATAAAAATATAGTCTCGCGTTGTGGTTGCTTTCACTGGCGGCAAACGCAGAAAATAATTTTCAAGTGTATTCAGTTTGAAGATATCTAGAAATCATTATTTATTATATATACAAGACTGGAACAAACTAAAATTGCTCGTTAATAGATACTGGTGCTCTTTAAATAAGTAATAATTGTTGAAAATATTCCATATATCCCATGTAGTGATAAGACATAATGTAAATGTAATGGTTATTTCACCATTTCATTTGATGCTTGTTATTAATGTATTGTAGTTAGCACCTTTGTTATGATGTTCCTTTCTTTATAGTTGCTTTTATTGTTGTAGTTCGTTTCTCGCTTTGTTTGTTATTAGTTGTAGTAACGTTTGAGTCCCAGGAGGTATTAGAAAGACACAGTGCAACTTTCTTACTCCATTAACACACTAGTAAAAATAACACTGTACATGTACAAGTGAAATATATATACAAGTTAAGTAGTATGAATACGAATTGAAGTGCGAGTCAGAGTGTGAGCCTTGCTTTCTTGAATCTGGTTACTGCCAACCCACAACTGGTGAGGCCTACGACCTCACTCTCTAAGGCCCTGTCTCTCTGCTTCTATCTCTGCCATTCTCCGCTTCTTCACTGTTCTTCTCTGTTCTGCTCTCTTCCTCTTCAAGCTTGCTTTTTCAAGGTTCTTGAACAGAAAACGCCCATCTCATCAATAGGTGGGCAACAGCTTCTGTCCAGCCCATGGTAGATGTCTATTGGTTGAAGACTTATCTAAGGAAGTCCTTTTTGGGTGGATTAGTTGAATTGACTCCTCCAGCGAAGGAGGTTCTTTTTACATCACCGGAAGTCAAGATTTCCCGGATAAAGTTAAGAGCTAAGCTTCACAGGTGAGACGTGTAAACATTCCTTAATGATTTCCATAGATTAACTTGCGCCCGTGTTTAGGCTACACGAGCGAAACACAGGAAGTGTTGTTACTACCTCTGCTTCATTATTTCTCTCTCTCTCTCTCTCTCTCTCTCTCTCTCTCTCTCTCTCTCTCTCTCTCTCTCTCTCTCTCTCTCTCTCTCTGTTCATTTCTCTTCCTTTCTATGTCTCGTTTCTCTCTCTCTATTCCCTCTCTCTATATCACTGGTTCTCTGTTATATTTACGTTATTCATATATCATTACAGTAAAAACAATCAAGAAAGTTATAACAGAATCAGAGCAGACACCTTCTTAAGCGTATAGATGGCTTAATGCAATATTTTACAGCTCTTGAGTCAAACGAAATTTCAAAACTGTACGCATTTTCTATAATAGAACTTACTGTACACATGTGTAAGTCAGGTGCCTGTACGATGCGATAAAAGTAAATCTTCAATTATATCGAAGCGAGATGTCCTGCCACTGGGATGTCCACTGTGGCCCTTGGGAGCATCAGAAGTAGCCCACCAGATGGAGATAAGGTTTACTAACACGTGACTTTATGTTTGTTTGAAATAAAAAGAGATATGCACGAAAAACAGAAAGTGAATAAATCACATCAAACTGAAAATGGTAACAATTAGATCTGTTTTGTAATTGTAAGAAATAACGCCCTTATAAAGGAAAATTCTCTCGTATCTGGAGAGTTCATAGTAGGATAACGTCAGCACAAGCGTTTCTCCTTGTTTTCAGTGAAAGGGTATTATTTAGAAGCTGTATCCTCTGCTCTCGATGTGTCTAAGGGTTCTCCATTCCTCAAAATGGCAAGGCTTCTCGTAAGAATTGCATTTTTGTAAGATTCCTTAAGGAATCTAAGAATAAAATGGTGCATCAGAAATGAAGGCAACACCTTTACTCTTTCAAATTGTTGCCTCAAGTTTAACCTCTTCAGTGCTAAAGCGTTCGAGAGTTAATTCAGCTTTCACTTTTTAAGAAGCACAATCCTTATTTATTCATCATTATGGTTTTTGTGAGGTAGGCAAAATCTAGTAAAGTATATTTTTCCTGTGTTACTGCTGTTGGGTTGTCTACTATTCAAGTCTGTGCTCGCCTTAAGTAAATCTTCCTGCTTATGGTTTACTTTGTTTTTGTTTCTCTAACTTTACAGCTATTCCATTCTCATTTGTTTGGGATGCGCTGCTGTAATTTTTCATGATTACTTTTTAAAGTTTGCATGTTGCGATTTTCTGTGACAGGTACTTTATGGTCTAAGGCATCATGTGGTAAATTTTCTCTACATAATTCTTTATAATCGCAGATATTTGCGTTTTTCTATCCTTTCTCTCATTACACAACTCAGTCTTTCTTATATTTGGAAAATACATAAATAAATTTAGGTTATTGTGGTATCTTTCACTGTTTTAATTCCGACCGGCAGTGATCCCAGTTCAATCATTTTTTATAAATAATAATTTTATAAAGAAAAAAGTCTATAGATAAATTCACTCTAGAAGATTGCGACAGTTTTACTTGCCATTCTCCAGACATGGCCTTCCAACTAGAGGATCCGTCAATCTGAGCACTTTGACGTTGTCAACACAGGAAATACACTTGTTCGATTACTGATGATTTTTTAAGATTTTGCAAATTATGTATTTCTCTTTTTACAATAGTAACTCATCACTGACCAGGTATGCATCGAAACAAAGCAAACAAACTGAAAAAGTTTTAAAAGGGAATGATAAAAAAGAAGGTTTTTTTTTTAGTTAGCTCAGGGATTACGTTGCTGTTAACAGCATATTTCGCTACCACTACTACAAGTATTATTACCACTGCCACCTCCACAACCACAGGTTGAATAACCATTTGCACCAAAAGTGGTGCAAATATCTCAGCCCAGTTAAATAAAGGTTTTAAAGGTGGTTTATGGTTGCGCTCAGTGCCAGGGACCTAACCTGATATTCACATTTAGTCGGCGCCAAGGCCTCTCTCCATCCAAGCTAAGACCAGGGAGACCCAGGCAGTGGCAGCTGGTGACTTAGCAAGTACACCAATGGGCTCCCCTAAACAGCCCGTCCTTTGCCTACAGGGACGGTAAAGTCGGTTTTGTTTAGTGAGATCTACGAAGCCATGAGCAAGCTTGAATTTGGGACTATCACACTGTACAATCCAGGCGAAACCCATTGATTGTACATTACTGCCACCTCTTATTCGTACTTTGGTCATGAAAGCAAGGAAATAGGTATGCATAACTAAATTATTATAGCGAAAAATATCCGATAGTCGGTTACAAGATGTTGGATACGAGCTGAAATGTTACATTTGATTGCCAAGTGACGACATTGGAACACGATTTTAAGTAGGAACAGGCAAATTTGTTATAGTAGTTATGCACAACATGTAGTACCATTATAAAAACTCTCAAGTGCAGACCAGAAAGTGAGGTAGGAAACTTCTCAATCTCGAAAAAGAAGGAAATGCGCATTCTGATACCCTTTCCCCTCGAACAACTGACACATAAGAGGGAGGATTTGGTACTATATGAGTTTTAAAAGTAATACTAAGAAAAACAGGGCAGACCTTTGCTTTATGAATAATTTCACTCATGAACACCCTTGCCTTCATCCTCGACATCTTATTTGTTAGTTTCACATGTTGCAGCTCATCTAAAATAAAAAAAAAAAGTCTTTGAGAGGCGATATGTTGTAAATTTTTTCTTTTTGCGAACTATTTTCTTTTATGTTGCAGTGCTGCAATGGAACACTCAACGGAACAACTAATGTTTAGGTTTCTTCATCAGTGTACTAACTCCAGAAGAAAGAAAATCCGACAACTAAGACAGAGAACTCCCTGCCATCCACCTGAGAGCCAGACACTTCAGACAACTCCCTAAAGGCACTCTTTTCACTATCCTAACAGAACATCGGCCTCTCGTACACACTTTCAGCAAATCTCCTGGTGCTTACTCCACCTAGTGATCCCTCAACTTGCTTGTGTTATCATATGCCATATACATGGCAAAAATCCCGGTATAAGAGTCACTATTCACAAGAGAAATCGACGGATCCAACTAAAAATAGATTATGGTGAACTTATCAGCACACTGCTCCAAGACACAGTAACAAATGACTACCAACCAGCCATTACAAATCTACAATGGGAATATGTTCACTTCAGCTACATAAGCACATAAGCACCAACTGCTTGCAGCCCCCAACATCAACAGCCCTCCTGAAAAAAGTATTTATTCTCATCCATGGCCTCCCACACCTCTCAGGAGAACAACAGCAAAGTTGGTGACACAAATTCTTCTGGCACAGATGAATTTATGCCAGCTAAGTAAAATACCTATACGCATGGAATCTGGCATAAGAGATTTCCTTCAACACTAACAACTTGGTTGCTTACATGTCTACACTGTGGATCCCTTACCACCGTCTGATGGATGCATATACATCTTCATGGCAAAGGAATGATCTAGAAGATGGTCAGTAGCAACACTGATGCCAGAAGCAACGGCACAAGCCATTTTGGCATTCCCAATGATATAACATGTGACAAGAACCGGCAAAATGATGGGGTTAGAAATTTGCCACAGTGTGACCTACGACCCAGCAACCCAATGATCCTTCGAAGTCGTCCTCACTGCCAGATGCAACGGACCTAGCTGGAAGTCAAATTACCCTGGGGCCATCTCAGGTTACACACAATGACCAACGAGGGAATCGGTACCTCTACTGCAGAGATGGCATTTGTTGAAACCCTCTCTATCATCAGGGAAATTTTTTCCCGCTATCAACACCAGCTAAGAAAAGGACCTATCAAGACAATGTTCTTGTATACAAACATGTAAAGATACAATGAAGCAGTACAGCCAATTCATATTCCTGCCAAACAACCCCCACAAACCTTCTCTGACCCCTATACAGGAGCCCAAACCCCATCCTTAAATGAACAAACAAAATGTTCAAAATGCAGCTACATCGACATGTAGACTGGGTCTCTGTCAGCAAAACTGGCATGTCCCAAGAGATGACACCACCCCTATCAACCTATCTATGTCCAGCTGTCAAATCAGGTGACCACGATACCTTGACCTGTGACAGAATTAAATACATAAAAAAAAACTTGGTGCCTTATTGGCATCCCGAAAAGTCAGTGGCCAAGTAAGGATGTGGAACAGTTATCTATATATTATAATGTCATGTTGGAATGTTTTATTTAGTTGCTACCTAGTACCTTATAAGCATCACAAAAAGTATTTTATTAAGTTGGAGTGTGGAAAAGTGCTGCCATTCATTTCTTGTAACCATACAAATATTCATGTTACATTCTTAGTTTATGTTAAATTTTATTTTTCTGTGCTACCTAGTACCTTGTCATCATCCTGAACGGCATTAACCTATGAACACTGTGGAACGATCATGCATTCCACTGTAAGAAATAGTTACCTGTCTCATGTATATACCTCTTATAAGCAACCTCAGTGAAATAGCATGTGTACATGTTTCTGTTCTTCATCGCTTTTTTTGCGGAGGGAGGGGGTTGTCCCTGTAATCTCAAATTTACAGCCAAATCAAGGTTTAGCCGTCAGATTCAGCAGCTCTTCACATAGTGCTCTCACAACCATGCTGCCTCAACCATGTGGGCGACAGGTCACCTGTACCTACGATGAGGTCCGTTGGTCATATTAAAATGGGTCAGGGCCTGGCAATAAAGTCAGTTGTCAATTCAGATCCTATGTGTGAGTCCCTCTTAACAGCCTAACCCTCATACCAAACTGACACCGAATACTAGATTAACTAATATTTCCTTGATAAAATATCACAAAAACTTCTCATTTGTAAACTGATGTCAAATTACCAACCAAAGATGTAGAACTTAGTTGAAATAATCTTAGCTGAATATTTTATTTTCAATAACACGTCCAAAGTGCCAGGTTTCGGGTTTTGGTGTTGACACCTAACAAATAACGAAGGAACTCCTACAAAAAAAAAAAAAAAAAAGATCGCAGATCAAATAATGCGGTGACAACACTGATCTTCTCTCGCTTCATGAGTAATCTGTATCTTGTCTTGATTACGGGTGTAACTTTCGCCAAAATGAATGGTCATTTGTATCTCTTTCGCGTCTCTCTCTCTCTCTCTCTCTCTCTCTCTCTCTCTCTCTCTCTCTCTCTCTCTCTCTCTCTCTCTCTCTTTCTCTCTGTTAATGATGTATCACCGATATATGGTTTATAAATTCATGACAAAACTCTTATTGCATGTGGTTCCTCAAAGAATTACTAGAATTATTGTTGGATGGCACCGATAATTTCACTTCGCATATCTCAAAGTTTTTAACCATCCTGCGGTCTTCGAGTAGTATGAAACTCAAATATGGCGAGATGAAATTAGAACCTAACAGATGACAAGCTCATATTGAAGTTAGGTAACTAGATAATGAGATTAATTTTGCAATGAAGAAGCATTTTCCTTTACTTTTACATTGGTTTCCTTCTACGATTCATTAAGATTTCAATTTCCATATTACCAGAATGCTGAAATGACTTTGGGATATTCTATGCTTGTTCAAGACTACGTTAGAGAGAAAAATGGTTCTCTTGATTGATTTTTATAACACAAAAGGGATGCTATTAAAATCCCATCTCCTTTGTACGAGAGTAATTTTTTTCGTTGCTTAATTGCCAGCTTTGAAGTTACACCTTTACCTTCAATGCGTTCAATTCAGAAACAGAACAAATTTATCCTTCAGTAAAATTTACTTTAATTAAAGATATATAAAAATATAATTATACAGATAATTGCTTGACAATCGATTAATAGTTGCACGTTGAATCACAGTCATGGGTTTTTTTTAAATAGAGATGTTTATATAAAAGAAAAATTGAACTCAAGTATTTTCTTCCGCCAATAAACAAAATTTGATTATACATTCCCGCTTGTTCTCTTCAGTCTTGCTGTCCAATGTATCTAACTATTACTTCTTAATGCAACTGTGAGATTTTCTCCAAGTCCCAACCTTCGGACCTTGAAATTCATCTTCTTTTTCTAAATCTTTGTTCTTGCTGTCCAACTACTCCTTCTTTCCACAGTCATGGTGCTGAATGGACTTAAGTGCCCTAATGCTTGTCTTGACAAGCCTAAATTTCGTACATGAAAAATGTTGCTGCGTACATTTTTAAACGCTCAAATTGTCTTAAGGCTCATTTGAATCACCTGTGGGTGAGCAATTCTCTGACTGTCAGTGACACCACAAATCCAATTATCTCCACATTACAATAATTGTAGATATAATAGTTACAAATGTTCTTATAAGTATAAGAGCCACCAAGTCTTCTTAACTTCTTGATATCAGCCCACTTTTAAGAGGCTACTCTAGCTTTTACAACTGCATGTACGGGTATATCTGGGAGAAAATTACAATAGATTTAGTATATACGTATAAATGGATCTTGGTCACAACCCCGACTGCCGTAATCCCGACAGACACAAGCCCAACAGCCAGAATCCCGGCAGGACGAGATACTGACAAGCCCAAAATCCCGACATCCAAGTTCCTGACAAATATACATATATATATATATATATATATATATATATATATATATATATATATATATATATATATATATATATATATATATATATATATATATGTTATATTTTTATTCGTCTTTCTTTTTATGTGATGATTGGGCGCTAATGTGACAATGAGTTCTTTTTGTTATGATTTATGTTATTCGTTGCCCATGTAAAGAAGTTTATTATTTTTCTTTCATAGATGCTTTATCGTTGCTGGTTTTACTGTTTTAGTAGCGTTTGAGTTCCAGGAGGCTTTAGAAAAAACACAGTACAGCTTTCTTACTTCATTAACACACTAGTAAAAATAACACTGTACATATACAAGTGAAATATATATACAAGTTAAGTAGTATGAAAAAAGTTAAGTATACCTTAGTTTTACCAGACCACTGAGTTGATTAACAGCTCTCCTAGAGAGGGCTGGCCCGAAGGATTAGACTTATTTTACGTGGCTAAGAACCAATTAGTTACTTAGCAACGGGACCTACAGCTTATTGTGGAATCCGAACCACATTATAGAAATAAATTCCTCTAACTCTTCATCAGCCGGCCGGGGAATCGAACTCCGGCCCAGCGAGTTCCAGTCCACAGCTCTACCGACTCACCCAACGAAGAGCTTGTTAAGTAGTATGAATGCGAATCGAAGTGGGAGTCAGAGTGTGCGCCTTGCTTTCTTGAATCTGGCTAACAACCCACAACTGGTGAGGCTACGACCTCACTCCACCGGCTCTATTTCTCTCTGCTTCTATCTCTGCTGTTCTCTTCTCAGTTCTTTTTCTCTCTGTTATATTTACGTTATTCATATATCATTATATCATTACATCACTCGGTCACCTACCAAACATTGTCCTCAATGTTTAATTAAACATAAAATGGATACAAATAAAATGGATTCAAAACATAATAATGGATATAATAAAATTGTTTCTCCAACTGTGGAGTAAAAGATATAAGTTCATCAAAACATTTTCAAAAACAAATTATATTAAAACATCAAATATTATTAAAATATCAAATACTAAAGGAATACATGGACAATAAACATATGAATAACAAACATATTAAATCATATTTTTATGTAACAATTACTGTCAACATCAAATTTTACTTATTTTCACTATTAAGTTCTTTTAATATCACTTGTATTTTTCTGATAACAAGATTTCTCACTATTATGACAAACAGAACAACACTAATCAATATTACCATCAGATTTAACCATCAGATTTACAAATGGTAAAATTTGGTAGACAGTTTCTTTATAGTAGAAATATTCATCACATGGTTAAAATTTTCAAGCTTCTTTAATTCTAACTGAGACGACTAAAATTCATTTATTTTATATGAGTAATTCTTATATTGCACATGTTTGTTGAAGTTATATGTTGTGAAAAGATGAGGTTCATAATATAACTGGTTTGCTGTCACCAACTGACATGATGTTGTAAAAGATTTAACATTTTTAAACCTTATTTCTGTGCTAATGTTGAGACATTTAATTTTAGCTACAACAGTATTTAGTGAAAATACAATGATTTCTTGATCAGTTATAAATACTTCAAACGTTCTATTGTAATTTTTGGTACATACATCTTTTTCTTGGTTTTGGTTTAACACAGTTTCTTGAATACAGGGATAAGCATTAGTACTCTTATACAGGTTATCAAAATTACATGTATGTTCTTGTTCTTTTAACAGAATACATTCATTAAATTATATTTCTGTGAATTATGACAATAGTAGAGCGTGTTCTTCTAATGCAAAATGCTTGATTGCTCCCTTTTGAATGATTGCTCTTTCATTAATTATCATAGGAAATGGATACACAGTGATTAATGTGTTTGTGATCCTAGTATTGAAAGGTAAAATCAAAATAATTTTATCATAAAACACTTTGGCACTTATTAAATTATAGTACATGAATACATCTTCTACAAGTGGCTGAAAGTGTTTTTCCATGATGCAAAACCTAATAATTTCTTCTAATTCTTTAGGAGTGATTAGTGTTGGGCTCAAAATACCTTTGTAAGCCAGCAAAATGGCATTTAATGTGTTTTTATATTCATGTAGTATCACTTCACTTTCTAGAGCAAATGTATTTAAAAACACTGTGTTTTCCAACTTTTTCAGTTCCTTTGTACATTTTGATTTACCCTGTTTATAAAATTGTTCAGTTTTTCTATTTGTTCGGCACTTGGATTTTGTGATTTTATCACTTTATTTATCACTTTTCCCCCTGCTGCGGCCCACTTTTCTAGTCGGACCACTTTTCTAGTCTGCATATTCTTTCTTTTTCCTGTTCTACATTTGCTTTAGTAGCAACTCCAAATAATGTGTTCAAAGCAGTTCTTATGAAGGGTAAATGGGATCGCTTTGCTCTTGTTCTCACTGTGTTGTCTATTTCTGTATTTATTTTTTCTAACAAATGAATAACACTGTCATTATCATCCCTCTGTAGGATTAATTTAATGTCCCTTTCTTATCTCCACCTCTGAAGAGATGAGTCCAAATAGGACTGTTGCAATGATGAGCCACATTTTTGCATCTGTAAGAATAGATTTTTTTCAGATTTTCTTTATATACATAGGTTTCACTAAATACATTATATTTATGATATTTTCAGTCTAATACCCATACATATACATACACATATTTAACTCTGTCTGTTTCGTAGATTATATATTTTGTTTACAACATTATCTACAACATTTTCATGTCTTATGTCATACATAACTTCAGTGGACCATGGATCTGTTTTTACTACTTTTATATGATTCCAGTGAACTACTTTTTCCTTTAGATCACGTTCATTAATTACTCTATATTTGTTTAATTTTAACACTTCTACAACTCTATATGGTCCAGTGAGCTTGGGAGAAACCTTTACATTTGGCCCTTCTTGAACATGATTTTGCACATAAATTTGAGTACCTACTGTAATGTCTGGTTTAATGGTACTTTTATTATGATATTTGGCATGAGTGATATGAACCTCTTTTAATTTTGCCCTTGTTTTCATGATTGTCTCGTAAGTACATCTGGTCTTCCATGCAATATAGTCATCATAGTTATAAGTATGTCTGGGTGGTGTTGCATAGTCTAATAATGTGTTAGGCATTCTTTTCTGATAACCATATAGCAAATAATGTGGGGATTCTCCTGTTGTCTCATTTACAGTATTATTCAATGTGAACTGTACGTCTTCTACTGCTAAGTCCCAATCTTCTGTCCGTGGGCTCACTAAAGTTTTCAGGATATCCTTTATTTTACGATTAGTTCGTTCTACTGCTCCATTAGAACTTGGTTTATAAGCGGTTACTTGACACTTATTTATCTAATAAAATTCACATATTGTCTTTAAAAGATCACTAGTAAATTCAGCAGCATTATCAGAAAGAAGAACTTGTGGACATGAATGCCTTGTGATAATTCTAGATTTAAGAGTTTCTGCTACTGTGGCTGCATCTCTGTTTCTTACTGGTACGATTTCTACATATCTAGTTAGATAGTCTAAGAAGACTAATATTTGTCTATTTCCTCTAATAGTCCTTGGAAATGGACCTAAAAATTCCATGGTTACTACTTGAAATGGATTTAATTCTGATGGATATTTTTCAAGTGGAGCTTTAAGATTTACATTAACTTTATGTTCATTACAAACTATACAGTTTTGTACAAAGTTTTTGGCATCTTCACTACAATTTGGCCAAAAATAATTTCTGGTTATGATTCTGATTGTCTTTTTAATTCCTGGATGTCCTGCTAGCTTATATGAGTGTGTTAGTTGTAAAACTTCTCTGATTAGTGTTTTTGGGATGTACAGACGAGAACAAACATTCTTCTCTGTTGGCTTTTTATATAACAATTCATTTATTAATTGAAAATCAGGTTTTAAGGGTTCATATAGTATTAACTCTCCTACTATTTGTCTGATTTCTGCATCTTTTTCTTGTATTTTTACTCTCTCTAGATCTAAATCTACTACTTGACAACTAAAATAAAATGTATTAGTGGTAATACATTTTCTGTTTCTTCTTGAGATCTAGATAATGCATCTGTCAAGGTTTAAATTTCCCTGGAATATATCTGAATTCCGGGGCAAATTCTAATACACTAATGAACTATCTATTGAACTTCATGTTGTTGGTAAAGGCTCTCTTGTTAAATACGTCGTAAATGGGTTTGTGATCAGTAAGCACATTAACCCTATGACCTAAAAGTATGTGTCTAAATTTCTTTAAACCCCAATATAAAGCTAAACACTCTCTTTCTGTGGTACTACCGTTTCTTTCTGCTGGGTTTAAAACTCTGCTAGCATAATATACTGCCCTCATTCCAGTTTTGGCCTTTTGTAACAATACAGCTCCTAGCCCTGTACTTGAGGCATCACAAGCTGTGTTCCTCATTGGACTGGTGGGTACCGTTCTCATCTAGCACTCTGCTGGCCCCGCGTTCGATTCTCCGACCGGCCAATGAAGAATTAGAGGAATTTATTTCTGGTGATAGAAATTAATTTCTCGCTATAATGTGGTTCGGATACCACAGTAAGCTGTAGGTCCCGTTGCTAGGTAACCAGTTGGTTCTTAGCCACGCAAAATAAATCTAATCCTTCGGGCCAACCCTAGGAGAGCTGTTAATCAGCTCAGTGGTCTGGTTAAACTAAGGTATACTTACTTTTGCTCTTTAGTATTTGAAAGGCTGTTTCTTGTTCATCCTTCCATTCATAATTAATATCCTTCTTGGTTCTGTCAAAGGTTTGGCTATAGTAGCAAAACCCTTTATAAAAGGTCTATACTAACCTACCATACCTAGGAACCTTCTTAATGCTTTCAAATAAGTGGGAGCTGGGTAATCAATTATTGCCTTTATTTTACCTGCCTGCATGCGCAGTCCATCTTCACTAATTACATGACCCAAGTATTCTAAGGATTTCATCAGGAATTGACATTTCTTTAATTTTATTATTAGTCCTGCAATTCTTAATCTTTCTAGGACCATTTCTAATGTTCTGAGGTGACTTTCTAATTCTTTGCTAAAAAGATAAAATCAACGTACGCCGATATTTGATGGTGAAGGTAAAAGCAGAAACGATTCTTATGACTTACTGGTGCTGTGGATTTCGTAAATCTGATAACTGTAAAGGCAGAGGAGTTACTAAACTTGTAAGTGGAAAGCATTCACTAACAGAATTTGTTGAACACAATCACTCTCCTTGTGCAAGTGCTGCTAGTTTGCAAAGATCACACACGAGGTGAAAATACAAGCAAAATCAACAAGAGATCGACCGTGTCCAATTATTCAGTCAAGTACCGTCCCTGCTCCTCAGAATATTGTACCATGTCTTCTACCTTCCAAAAATGTGTCAATTAAGAAAGACTATAAAGCGGATGAGGCAGTGTGAGCGTCCAACAGAACCGAGGCCATTATAAGAAATCAACATCCCACCAGAATTAAAACTTACATTAAATGGTGATATTTATTTTTGGCAAGGGATTCTACAGCAGAGGATGGCAGACTTTTGGTATTCACTTCAGCAGCAAATTTGAAGAGATTATCAGAAGCTCAATATTGGATCATGGATGGTACTTTTAAGACAGTTCCTACATTATTTATTTGACCATCTGTAGGCAATTCATGAAGCAACTGTGGGATATGGGAATCGTAGGGTCGTTCTTCCACTTGTGTACGCTTTCATGACTGGAAGAGTGAGAAGGTCATGTATAAATATACGCTTGTTTCAAGCCAACAGCAAACTTTGTTTTTTCCATTTAGGACAGTGCTTATGGTGAAGAATTCAGTCAACTGGATTATAAATTCTCTACAGCGATGATAAAAATTTTAGTTTAATGATACAACATTTATTTGCTTGGCATTTCTTCCACCGAATGAAATTCCGGAAGCTTTCGAAGTTTTAAAATCTTATTTGCCAGAAGAAGAGGACGATGTTGTTATATGGTTTGAAATTAATTACACCCTCGGACGAAGGCATTTGCGTAAAGGAGCTGTCGTCTGTGCAACACCATTATTTCCTCCTGTTATGTGGTCAGAACACGAATCTATGCAAATATGATTTCCACGCACGCAAAATGCAGTAGCAGCATGGCACAGGAGATAGGGACACGTCGTTGGAAGAGCTCATATTGGGCTCTATAGCATAACTGAAGAGTTACGAAAGGAGAAGCAGCGAGCCAGCAACCAAATTGAATGCTGCATACTTTGCGGTAAACAATCTCCTAAAAAAAAAAAAAAATGATTCGTGAAGAAAGGATCACAAGGTGATGAGCGAACGTGAACATCAAAATGTTTGAGATTATCTTTCTGGAAGAACACAATTGATCTCTTTAATCAATTTTGTCATTCTTTTAACAAATGTTAAAATAAACTCTTAAACTCTTTTAATTATACATTTACATCTGATCCTTCATTTAAGTGTGAACCTATATCTTAATTATATATTTAATATCATCATTATTTTGCTTATCAAACAAATTCATTTAAGAAAACAAAATGTATGTTTTCTGTCGGGATTTTGGCTGTCGGGGGTTTGAGCTTTTCGGTATACTGGCCTGTCAGGGGTTCTGGCTGTCGGGCTTATGTTGTCGGGGTCATGGCAGTCGGGATTCTGTCCGGCTCCCATATATATATATATATATATATATATATATATATATATATATATATATATATATATATATATATATATATATAAATATGATATGTATATATACATACATACATATATATATATATATATATATATATATATATATATATATATATATATATATATATGTGTGTGTGTGTGTGTGTGAAACACGTTCCCATGTATTCATCTACACACACACACACACACACACACATATATATATATATATATATATATATATATATATATATATATATATATATATATATATATATATATATTGTGAGGCTTCGTGCCTGTTTTGTCTGTGGAACAATTGTTCCCTTGTTGAGGGTGCACTCCTTCCCCGGTGGTGTTTATTTTTTGCATACAGAGTTTACGTCTGTTGTCTTCGCTTTGGTAGCGATAGTCAAGTCTGGGTAATCATTGAGTCAGGGCCCAGACAGCATGGCAGCATGGACAGGTAGTTGTTACCTGTTGGCCCCTACAGTTTCGAGGATGTGGAGTTCGACTTCAAGTTCGAGGAGGAGTCGATGGCTAACCTTAGTCATCTGTGAAGAGGAGGCATTCCTCTGGGGCAGCAATTTGGCTGTCGCGTCGACTCTGCGTGAACGTCTGTGTTTTCATGGAGAGGTTCCTGTTTGCCGTCATGGGGCGGTTTTGATGACTTCACGGCAGTAGTTTGATGGTCATCCTCGACGACCTTTGATGGTCATCCTCTGTGACCCTTGTTTAGTGGTCTTGACATCTCTGGGTGGATGTGTGTGTATTATCTGTAGGAGGCTTGTTAATTATCATCACAGATGATTATGTATTTTCAGTGAATTGATATTTATGATAATTTAGGGTTATTGTTATTTGTGCTGCTTTAATGATTGATCTGTTATTTGTGTATTTTTGGTTATGCCACGATTTATGTTAATAATTGATGCCACTTTTAATCATTATGCTGTCTGGAATGTTTGTGTTTTCTTGATGTAGCGTGAGTGTTAACTTTGATTTGATGTTTTGATGGTAATGTTTTATTTTTAACTAACTTTGCTACATCTTTATTTGACTGACTCTTTGGTTGTTTGATGTTTATTTATTTATTGATTTATGCCAGACTTAACTCACTTGTAAATATGTGTATTACGTAATGTTAATAAATTAGTATTAAGGTTATTTTGCTGGTTTTGTTGTTCCCCTTTTCCTGTGGCTGTCTCCGCTTCTGCCAGTCTTTCCAGTCCATTTCTCTAAATGATGATAGAACCTGATGAACCGAGATGCGGTTCATAACAAATATAGAAGTTACCCATTACCACATGTGAAAAATAAGGGACGGGGGTGTAGCTCCTGACCGGTTTCGACTTTATTTCCGAGCCACTGACGAAGGACTAAGACATAGTGTTAGAAGTTACGAATATATATACGACAGAGACAGTGCTGACGAACATACACAACCGTTTGAGACTACAGATCCCCCACTGATGGGTGTCAAGGTGGGAGTGGCCTTCAAAACTCATTTGGGTAGAAATCACAATATACTCTCAAGGGACAATATACTCTCAAGGGACAATACCGATAAACGTACAGACCGTGGGAGACTTCAAATCCACACCTGACAGATGTCAGGGAGGCAGGGCTGGAAATCTCATTAGCACTGCTGCTCTATACCGTGTTTACAAGTATGATAATCCTTTTTCATACATCTCTACTGCCTGCCTTAAAATTTAAAAAATTTTCAAATCTCTTGTGATATTATAGGATCAAGTTTATACATGCCTTGACTGATATTCACATTATGGCCATAATGTTCTTTTATAAATCTGGATTCAATGATATTTCTTTCCAGTGCGTTATTAGAATACGCTATCTTTTTTGCCCCTTCCCAGTTGATAGCATAATTGTTCTCACCAACTTGTACAAAAATACCACTGTTCACCTGTGCATGTCTCACACATGTTTTATGCTGTTCTGGCCTCTTTTCCAGCGCTTTACCCGTTTGGCCAGTATGAGAGTTGTCAAAAGACTTACATGGAATTTATATAAATATCCTTTAGCATTGTCAGGAGAGTTCTATATAAATGCGTTTCATTGTTTGTTGTTTTTAAATGCAACATTAACACCAAAATACTTAAGAAAATGGGAGATATCTTTCATATTTATTATTACATGGTATTAAAAACAAGTTTTTTTTGTGTTGTAAGGTTCTTTTTGGTTTTGATACATAGTCTTTTTTGCCGCTTCTAATACACTGTCAGGATATTTCAATTTCTTGCCTGTATTCCTAATCTTATCTATTTCCTCTTCAATATATTCAGGGACAGACACGTAATGCTCTTAAAAAACAGATGTGAACACTGATTTCATAACCTTATTGCTTTGAACGCAACAGGGATGCACATAGGAAGAAATATTAGTAGGTTTTCTGTAAACACTGTATTTAAACTCATTACTATTTCTTCGTATGAGGATATCCTAAAAGGGTAAGCATCCATCTTTTTCCATTTCCGTAGTGAATTTAATTGATGGTACTGATTGATCTAACTTGGCAAAATAGTTATTAACAACTTCGTTCCCTGGCCATACACAAATTATGTCGTCTACATACCTGAACCATATTGCGTGGAATTATGTCGTTTAACATTCTCTTTTACAAAAATTCTATATGTAAGTTACTTATATATAATCATATATATATATATATATATATATATATATATATATATATATATATATATATATACATGTATATGTATATATATATATATATATATGATCCGGGTGGTAGGGAAACTCTCATCTTATCTAATCGCAGCGACATGTAGCCGATTCTCTAGCACCCTGTGTAAGACCTGGTACGAAATTCCCAAATAATGGTGGTGTTTGAGGAAAACTATGTGCACCAAACTTATCATCTTATTTGCGAAAATGATGTGATCAAAGTACTTATAACAATATTGTTAAAAATCCCAATATGACAACAAAGAGATGAAATCAAAGTTCAATCTGCTGATTATCAGGCCAGAGAATTAGGAAGAAAATTAGAAAAGATGCTATAAGTTTGCTTTTTTTTTTCAAATAAAATATTAAGAGCTTGTTTTTTTCAGACAGTTCTGCAACATCATCTTAAATGAAATATTAAAAGCCGAAGATAATTTTCTCATATTTGGAAAAAAAAAAGAGACGAAACAAGATTAGAAATAAATTCCACCAAACAAATGCACTATTACCGTTTTGGGTAGAGTTGGCGCACCTCCAACAGGGCAGGGCGTGTCGAGGCCAACAGTTCATTATCACCTTTCAAACAAAATATAAAATGAAATATGTATGTTAAATTGTCCTTGTTCATTGTGATATCTTCCCTAATTCTGAAATGTTTTTTAGGTGTGTAACATGATGGCGGGGTCATGTGTGGCGTGTAAAGAATTCTGCTGCAGACATAAGAGACTCAAACTGGCTGAGCCAAGGGTTACTCGTTACTGGTCTCGGGAAATAGAATTCAACAAGGCAACCTACATTTTGACATAAAATAAAAGGTTTCTCGAAAACTACAGTTCCCGCAAACTCTGATAAAAAATTCGTTGTTTTGATGCATTTTTGGATTTTACCAGGAAGTTAATTGGTGTCATTAACCAAAATCTGTTGAGAAGATTCCACTTCCGTCTAAACTCTTCAAGCCATCGACGGCATAGTTTCCTGCGCGAAAAGCAGAAATATTGGTCAGGGAAATTTATTCATACCAAGAGCGATTTGTTATCAGACTAAGCGCGGTCTCCTTAAATAGCTGAAGAGTTCCCAGAAGGGAGTCACAAAAGAATTTTCCACTGATTTTCCGTTGGGGGATTATTGGTTTAAACGTGTTACCTCTGCTTACAAGGTCTATGCTGTAATCCCTAAAAGCTGATAAGAGATGTGGTCCAATTGGTATTCCTGTATAATTCCTTTTGGCATCTGCGATGAACTTACTCCTGTGATTTTCTTATTCGCCAAATTGTTAGCTCCTGAACTTATTTCTCTTCTTGGAAACATGCTTATACTTAATATACGTGGTAGTTCATATTTTTCATAAAGATTTATTCTGGATATTGAGTAAAACAATTCGCTCATAGTTTTTAAGTGCGTTAGAATGATACGTTACTCCACCAACCAACTGACAATCGCGCATGAGCGGTCAAACGATGTCGCGAGAAAAGTATAAATTCAGTAAGGAAATAAGCCTCTGCCAATGAAGCTGTGATCTCGGCAGAACGAGGCTCTGTGGAAGCATAAATCTCCTGGAAAAGAAAAGAGCATGAAAAACTCCCTCTTCAACCGTCCGGGAACGATGAAGTGTTAATGAGTCTGTAGGATGGAGGGAATTATTTCAGACAACACGGAAACGACGTATCCTATATGCCACAAGAGACAGAGAAGAATTAATTAATTCCACATACATCATGTCAGCTTATCTAGATTCAAAATTTATTTAATGTACGCGAGACGAAACGAAGGGTAAAAGTTAAGTATAGCTTAGTTTAACCAGACCACTGAGCTGATTAACAGCTCTCCTAGGGCTGGCCCGAAGGATTAGACTTATTTTACGTGGCTAAGAAGCAATTGGTTACCTAGCAACGGGACCTACAGCTTATTGTGGAATCCGAACCACATTATAGCGAGAAATGAATTTCTATCACCAGAAATAAATTCCTCTAATTTTTCATTGGCCGGCTGAAGATTCGAACTCGGGCCCTGCAGAGTGCTAGCCGAGAACGGTACCGACCAGTCCAACGAAGAACTTGAAACGAAGGGTAATGTAATACGATTAGTCATACAACTAATAAATGTATGATGCTGAAACACCAAGGCCATGACTAATCTGCACACCTACTTTTTCTCTTTGGATTTCTGGCCGTTAAAATTACCTACATTAGCATACTGTATATATATATATATATATATATATATATATATATATATATATATATATATATATATATATATAGAGAGAGAGAGAGAGAGAGAGAGAGAGAGAGAGAGAGAGAGAGAGAGAGAGAGGAGATCGGATAATTATGAATGCAATGATTCAGCATCATCAATATAAGCTAGAATTATAATGAATTTCCTTATGCATGTATAATTTGTCATGTATAATGACTGAACGTTTCGGTTCACCAGATTAAAATGTCGAATTGTTGTAATGATATTAAATCACTGCAGAAGAATAAATAACAGAAGATTACTTGTAATGCTACATAACAAGTAATGCCTATCTGAAACTGCCGTACTCAAACAGTAGTGAGAGAAGAACAAAAGAGAAAGCTACCTAATAGAGCGTTCTGCATACATTCAAAACTGTAAATAGCAAACTTAGAATTTGCCACTTATTTAGCAATACTTGACTAAATTTCAAACCGAAACATTTTTACGCTTATATCATTTACAGATCTATTATGACTGCAAGAGACAAAGAAATGTTATTTCTCACTTCCGATTCCTGAATGTTTTGCGGTACACAACTGTACAGTTTGGAGTGAGCAGAAATTGAGTAAGGCAGACGGACTGAAGACGGTAAGTGAACTGAAATCCCAACAGAGGCTGCAACACCAAGGAGCTTCATTTTCAGATATTTGGGAACAACGTTGAACTGAGCAATTACTTGTTAAGTTCTGAATTTATCTGAAGTTTAGAAAAAGAGAAAAAGTCTTTTTGCCCTCAGTTTCTCGAGCAAAAGAACGAAGATGAAAAATTGCAGTCTCATAAAGCGGTGCTCTTGGGATACCCATTCCAGTTAGGAGGTTATGGGAACTCGACGTTTATCCAGAGTCCCAGTAAAGAATCCAAGGGAACTCTTATTTTAACAGAGCAAAAATATTCGAAATGATTTTTGAAAGGTTATAAAGATATGCAGTAACACTATGCCACTTTATTTAAACTTCTCCGCAAAACTTTTATACAGGGATCTAACACGTTTCTAGATGGGATAGGAGAGAGAAATTATTATCAAACGGACTTATACAATAATCGTCTCAAATCTGATGAAATTTTATGAGTTAGTCAGAAACAGGCGCTAATCTGAGTTTACTCCTCACATAAGGTACAGACTTCTACAATGTATTTGTAACAAATTTTCAGTGCAATATATACAAAAGAGGAAATATAATTAACAAGAAAAAAATATCAGTTTCAAAAAGGATTCCGATGCAGTGGTGAAAACTGAAAATCAGAGTCCTTGCTAGACCATTCGGAAAGCTCTGGCTTTGTTTCGTGACTGACTCCCCGCGACAAAATTATAAAGTGCGTTTCATAAAGAGAGTAAGAATGATGAAATTAGAACTGGAGATATGAGGAAGCTGAAACCATGCAAGATCATTATCAAGTCAGATTAAAAACTTTCAAGCTTACTGCCTGTAAAGATATCTGTTCTTATGCGATGACCCGCAACGTAATTTATAATTTTGAAATACTCCGAATTAACCAAACTAAATTATCTATAGTCTATTCTGTTACATATAATCTTTGAATCATATCCGGAATGATAAGAAGACAATAAGCTTAAAATATTTTACTGAACTAAACCAGAATGATGTAGTAACACGACTTCAAGATTTTTTGAAAAGATTTTTAATGGGAACCGTAAAAAACAATAACACTTTAATAGAAGTAATTTTGCTACCGCTAGTTTTATCAACATGAAAATGATGAAGGTGACTGGCTTTTCATTCACGTTAACGCAAAGCTTGATTTTACAGAAGGCTATGAAATCTCATAATAAATCAATGAAACTTTGTTTCTGTAAATGAAACCTTCAAAGTTACCTAACATTTCATTCCGAATTAACTTCCACTTAGTGAATTTTAAGACGTCCGTTGTATTACACAGATTTTAATGAAAATTCTTTATTGATTCAAATAATATTAACGATATATTATTGTCCGCTAGTCACAAAACCTCCGGACAGACTGTTTTGGTGATGTAATTGTTTATGGAATAAGGTCATAAATGAAATTTCCAATAAAACGTTTCACACTTTTTACCTGCAGATGCTTTATACAAGCTTGAAACACCTCTAAACTTAATCAAATTATATAAACTAATAGAATGTCTTTCCGATTTACATTTTATCCTCTCTCTCTCTCTCTCTCTCTCTCTCTCTCTCTCTCTCTCTCTCAGCTGATTAATCTTCTCATTACTTCCTTTTTGAATAGCTTTCATTAATAGTTCGCTGAAGCCATTCCTTCCATTCAGCTTCTAGTTAATCTTATAATCTTCCTCACTCTTTTTCCTTATTTAATGGAGTATCACGGTAGACAAAGGCTTGATTTCAATGGATGTATTCTTCAAAGACACATAATTGCATTTCAGGTAGGAAAAATTTACAAAATTTAAAAGCAAGTAGTCATGGGATTTAATCTAAATTAGTATTATTATTACTATTATTATTATTACTGTTATTACCATCAGAATTATTATTGTTTTTGCTGATATTTACATTAAACCTAAATTTTTAAGAAACAGACTTCTAAGATCATATGAATAAAACGGGAGAACAAAGAGCGAGTAATGTAACAACTGATATATCTGATTTTGAACAAACGAGAGTTAGGTGCTATTATGAATAGGCTAACAAATAAAAGGCTAAATAAATGGTCAAGGAAAGGAGAGTACGTCTGATTTTACAAGCAAGGAAACGCAGAATAAATATTGTGAAAACACATGCTTCAGTCTAAGGTTTTACAACGCTGGTATGACCACCACCTAGCCTGAGATGACTTTGGGTTCACGAGTACCAGTGAGCGAGATGCCATCAGAAGTATGGGGTGGTTAAAGTTAAGTATACCTTAGTTTTACCAGACCACTGAGCTGATTAACAGCTCTCCTAGGGCTGGCCCGAAGGATTAGACTTATTTTACGTGTCTAAGAACCAACTGGTTACCTAGCAACGGGACCTACAGCTTACTGTGGAATCCGAACCACATTACAGCGAGAAATGAATTTCTATCACCAGAAATAAATTCCTCTAACTCTTCATCAGCCGGCCGGAGACTCGAACTCGGGCCTAGCGAGTGCTAGTCCACAGCTCTACCGACTCGCCTAACGAAGAGCTAGTATGGGATGGTAAGATCCCCTATCATCCAAAAGGGGAGAATCACCGACCACATTTCTTGTCGTTTCACTTAACAGGTTTCATTCACTGCCAGTGGGTGAAGTAATCTGGATGTGTTCAATGCCACTGATTATAAAGAAACAGTTTGCACACAGTGTTGGTTAAGGGATTAAATAAACAACCTTTTAATTCAGCTTCTGTCAGTTCCAGTTATGAGAAAAAGCTTGAGTTCTGATAAAATGAAAGGGCTTTCTTTATTTTTAAAGCTAAATTAGCAGCATATAACTCTCATTTAGATATGAAACTAATATTGTTAGGGCTGGTGGTCCTTGGAACTAGATCGCCTAAGCTATTACCATCAAATTACTCCTAGTCCAACGAAGAACATCTCTGTTTCTCCATGAAATCTCATTAGGGAAACCAAAATCTAAAACTCACTAAAGCATTTAAATGAAAAGTAAAAGACGTGTGTTTTGACCCATGTCTTTTAAAATTTTAGATGTAAAAACATACTATGATTTTTCAATATTTAATTACTGAATACCAAAACTGAGCTCATAATTGCTTTAGAAAGTAAAGCAAAAACTAAATTCCAACCCTCACTTCAATAAGACTTGAAACAGTTTATACCTAAACACTAAAAGGCTTTCTACCTAAGCACAAAATTGTAGCTTCAAGTTAATATCTTCACTCAGGTGCATCCTCGGCTTAATGGAATGGAGTGAAGCAATTCCTGCAAAGGTCTATCTTCTAGGAATTGCAAACCAACCTAGAATGATGTATATTCCCCTTCCTTGAGCAAAATTTGTCTGACCTGGCCTGGTCTGTTTGCTGATCTATGATAGGCAGCTCTATCCTCCTCTCCTCTCTTGGGCACTGATGCTGGTTGCTACTCTTGCTTGTCAGGGGACCTCCTTGTTTGTCTAACATCTGACAAATCTGGAGATGTCCAGCCTGAATACTTTGAAGCCCATTGGCTTTTCTTCAGTACAGTCCCTCTTGTAAAGGACCCATGCATTGCTGGAGCAGATGTTGATAGCATTCCCAAAGGTTCTCATTTACTACCAACTGGCTTTCATGGGCATCTTGTAGAGCTGGGTGAGCATGTTGCCCTTACAATTATACTCCTAGATGACCTTTGGGCAGATAATGTCGTCTTCCAACTGGCAGCCTTGCCATACCTCTTGATGGTAGAAGGGGGGCATCTCCATCTTGTGATTTGTGATGACAAGATGAAGACAGTCTTTGTTGCCCATCCAGTGAAGAGCAAGGATCCCATCAGCAGAATAGCAAGCAGCAGTTACTCTCTTCACATACTTATTATCCATCTCTTTGACAGGTATCAGGGGGCAATCCCAATCCTACTTATTTGCATCCACACTGGTCCCTAAGAATGTCAACACGGTCCAAGCTGATGAAGAAATTCTCGACATTGATGCAGGTATACTTTGGTTGGTCCTTCAGGGTCTTGGCCAAGGTAATGGCAGTGATGGTATTGATGAACATGGTGATTTTCTCTTATGACAAAACCGTGTGATAGGTATCAAAGGTAAAGTCTCCCCTGATACATCAAAATTTCTTGAAGGAACTCTTCCATGATTGTCAAGCTTATACTGCCACTGACTGGCAGCTCTAGTCCTCTTTGTGCAACAATTGCCTCATTCACTGACTTGGCTGAGGTCTCTATAACCTGATGATAAAGATGAAGAACAGTTGTCTAATGTCGCTGAAGTGTGGCAGAGACTTCCAGAGTCGGAACCTTTTGAGTGACATGAAGTCAGCCATCCAGGACACTTTGGTTCCAGTTGCCTTGTAGTCATCCAGACTGGGTAGGCTACAAGCACTCATGCTGAACATGATGTTCATGGACTTCACGCCTATCTGTGGAAAAATGCAGTTGACATCTACTGGCCAGCTTACAGGTTGTGGTAGAAGGTATGGTCCAGCAGGTCTACCGTGAGGAAATCTTGGAAGTATTCAAAGGACTGCCTAAAATAGCTGGAGCAGGGAATTTGAAGGCTGGGAGACGAGTGTGACTGATGTCTTCATTCTTTACCCACTTTTAACGAATACTCTTCTGCTTCTTCCTTGCCTTTATGAGGGTCTCTTCTTCCACCTATTTCTCTTATCAGGGAAGGTGTCTGGCACAACAACAGCCGACGAAAACGTACCTGGAATAAAGAGAGTTGTAATTTTTCCTCACAAAAATATATAGAAACAAAAAATATGATATATCCTTTTAACTTGTCCCTTTAAATCATGTGTTCCCTAATGTTTCACATATGAAATATAGTTTGTGAATTGACATAAACATATAATTTCAAATTGCTTCATTCAATAGCACCTTAAATTGTCCTTTTAACTAGCCCTTATCAATTGTTCCTCTAACTATTTCCTCCAATTCATATGTACTTTATTTTTCCATATAAGAAACAATGTTTATTTCGTAATCTTACCTATTAGGAGCAATCAGGTCATCATCCTGAAGCATAAGGAGGAAAGAGGAAGGGTCGAGAACTGTGTCGTTGTCATTGACCTCGGTCTGGAGGTCGCTGTCGACTTGCAGAAAGAGCAAGTTACGTGTCCCTGGGGAGTAGCTCATGGGTTTTGTTGTGGCTGTAAAAGTTCCCAGGGGTAAAACAGGTGGAGGACTGAGGGAGAAGGAAATGAATGAGGGCAATTTATCATTAATTGCTAAAAATATATTGGGCTAACACTACAAGTTGACATGAAATAATTGTTACCTAGTAGGTGCGTATGATCAAAAGAACATTCAGAATATAGCATTATTTTACAAAATTCTAAAATAAGACAAATATTTCAAGGAGATATACTTGCTAGTCCGTGTTATTTCACTCAAATGTTAGTTTCATTAATAAAATATGAAATATTTCAACACATACATACTATTTTCTGTCTGGTATAAATGATCATAAATTGCTAAACTAATTTCTAAGAAGAGCGCTGCTTTTCAAAGGCGAGTCTGGAATGAAAGGTAGGCATATTGGTTCACTCGAATGTTCACCATACACATACTACACAGTATTGCAACATATATTGTATTTGTCTAATGTAAATCATTTTAAAAAAGTACTGTTTTTGGAGAAACAAATCCACAGTTATGTATGGGTACATATATTTAAAAATAAATCTCTACACAGAACTTCCGGGAATCTGTTCGATTCCCCTTTTCGAACAGATTCCCGAAAGCTCCGTAGAGATTTTTTTTTTAGATCCATGTACCCATACATACTGTAACTGTAGATTTGCTTCTCCATTTCAAGACACACTGCTATGAGTGCTTTTAATTACTGTTTTTGAAAAAATCCTTGACAACGTGGTAGTTGCACGTCATTTCACTTAAATACTGGTCATATACATAAAATAGGCATATAAATTCTCATAAACCGTTAAACCAAAGTCCATAAAAAGTACTGTATTTCATAAAAAAATTCCTTGAATGAAGGTTAGTCAAATGTTATTTCACTCAAATGTTTGCTACATGCAACATAATTTGCAGTATTGCAACACTCTTCAGGCCTCACAATAATGATTTTTCATTGTGGGGAGAACTACCAACAAAGGGCGCGAGGGCTTGGTGTCATTGTCTTGGAAAGCAGCAACAAATCCTGGACGGACCTATCAAGGTTATGGGGCCTCAGGCGCTCAATCCCATAGGGCTTCACTGATATTTCACACACATATCTGACACTTATTTCCATATCAGTTTATGTTTACCATCATTCATGATCACAATAATCAACTTTCAAGATACCGCCTGCACTTCGGAAATCCTAAGGACGGGAACAGTCAGGCTGCCCAACGGCACTATTTGCTTGTTTCGAGACTGAAACGCAACTGCCGGATTTTGGGTCTCTTGTACTGTATGTCGTCTGTGATTGGCTGGGAATGAAAGTAACATTTCCTCACCGACTGGTTCACTCGGTGATCACATGACCAGTGCATGATCGGTTTGCAAGGCGGACTGAGTAACCCACCCATGCAAAAGACGCTTGCCAAAATAAAGACCATCACCTACAGTAGGTCGGACAGTTTTATTTCTGTTTTTATTTCATATTTTTTACAAAATCCTAACAGGTGAATTACGTCAGTTCATACATTTCAGTCTATTTTAATGAACCAGAACATCTCAATATAATGTCTTTTTCTCATTAATAAAATGTATCATTGACTTATAACATACCTTTCATTCTCATTGACATTCTTAATGTAATATTTCTCATTCTAGAACGTAAGCTAGAACTGTTCACGGCTGGCTACACACACACACACACACACACACACACACACACACACACACACACACATATATATATATATATATACATATACATATATATGTATGTATGTATATATGCACATATATATAATATATATACATATATATGTTTCTACTGCGGAGGCAAAATGGTAGCCCGAGAGAGGGAAACTTTGAACTGCTAATGAGGCCAGCGAGACCGCAGTTCAAACTTGCCCTTAAGCACTGCAGACTGAATGAAAAGCAACAAAGAGCTGATGCAATGTCTAGGAAATTAGAATCTGGCGAATATCCCCGTCTTTGGAAGGACATTCAATCGCTAAATCCCAAAACTATAAAGCTATTAATAAATCTAATCCTTCGGGCCAGCCCTAGGAGAGCTGTTAATCAGCTCAATGGTCTGGTTAAACTAAGGTATACTTAACTTTATCACAGAGAGTAGGAGAAGCCGTTGGTGACGAGGCTATCGCAAGAACGTGGGGCGATCACTTCAACACTGTCCTGAATTGCATAAGCAATCAAGATTTCCGAAGGGATGTAAATAACCTCCTTACTGATAATATTCAGTTTCATTTCGCCGATCGTATTACGCCAGGTAACATCAGCGATGCCATAAACAACCCATCTAATGATAAGTCGCCTGGCTGTGATGGTCTGCCTGATGAAGCTTTCAAATTCTGCCATCCGATAATTTATATTTTGCTAGCTGCTCTATTCAATGCGTGCATAATTCCCCAGTTTCTCCCAGACTCCCTACTCTTAGTTCACTTAATATCATTAATAAAAAAATAAGCTAAAGGATGTATCTGACCCGGCAATTATCGCCCGATTGTAATTACTACAATTGCATTGAAGATACTTGAGTCCGTTCTTCTAGTGAGACTTCTCCCTTTTCTGCACACTACTGACAACCAGTTCGGCTTAAAGCAAACCACTCAACCGACACCGGCACCTACATCCTGAAAGAATTGCTGAACTATTACCTGTCATCAGCCTCTCCTGTTTTCCTGTGTTTTGTAGATGTGAGCTGAAGCTCTCCCTGAAGCTGCACAAACGGGTACACCTCTATATCTAATTGGCATTTTATGTTGTTGGTTCTCCACATAGCAATTCTGTGTCAAATGGGGTAACGTATTGTTGTACACCTTCGGCTCCCTAAACGGGCTCCGGCAAGATGGCATTCTCTCTCCATACCTGTTTAACACGTACACAGATGCCCTGAATGTCAAACTGAATTCACTCCCAATAGGATGCACTATCAAAGAAACCACAATAAACAACCTCTGTTACGCCGACGATATGGTTCTGATTTCCCCATCAGTGCAAGGTCTCCAGGGACTCATCGACACCTGCCGCCAATGTGCAGAGGAATTTGATATCTTATACAACGAAACCAAGGCCCAGTGTATGTCGCTGCTCCCGAGATCGCTTAAGCATATTGCAGAACGATAAATTTTCCTCGGAAATCATCGTCTGGAATTCGTGCATGAATTTCCGTATTTGGGTCACATTATCACGGAAGACCTAAAAGACACAGCAGACATAGAACAGAGGCGTCGTAAAGTGTGTGCAACTGGCAACATGATTGTAAGAAGGTTTGCCTTCTGTCACCGAGAAACGAAACTGCTGCTCTTCTGCTCGTACTGCTACAGTATATACGGGTGTGTGTTCCCTTTGGACGAACTATACCTGAGAGACCAGGAGACGTATCACTGTTGTTCACAATGACATTCTGAGACGCCTCACAAACTCTCCTCGCTATCACCCCGCCCCGCAGATGTTCATAGAATAATTTGAAAATCTTCGTGAGGCTAACAATGTCCGATCTGAACACCCGGCTGAGAAACAGCAGCAATTCGCTCATACAAAGCATCCTAAGCAGTGAGGCAAGAAGAAGATCTAAATTGTGGGAAAGATGGGATAATGAGGCGTCTGTTCCTTAAATGAATTATTCTCTATTTTTGCAATTATGAAGTGTCATCTCCAGAATCTGTCATTATTATTATATTTCTACGTTTCTTGTTATTATTGGCATTTTTACTTTTTATTATTACTGTGATTAATATCATTAAAGAGTTTTGCAAATTTCAATATTCTTATTTAGCCTTCTGGACCTGAGTTCTGTAACCTCCCAAGATCCTCAGCTGGAAATTAATCGTATGCAATCTGTAATTTTATTGTTATCATTTTAATATATTTTTTATCTACTATTATTATCCATATAATTACTGTCATTACCATTTTTTTTCTACTCTTCAGCAACTGTGTGGATACTGCCGATTATTGTTTTTATCATGTTACCTTATGTATCTAGATTGTGTATACTGTATTTGTACAATATACACAATCTAAAGGATTTTATTATTATTATTATTATTATTATTATTATTATTATTATTATATAAAGATATATATATGTATGTATATTTATTATAAATATCAGGCCTTTTGCTTAATAGAAAACTGAAAATTTTCAGTTTTAAAGAAACAAATAAAATTACAGCGCAACGTGGTACTTTAGGGGCTGAGAAGTCGAGCCCAAGTTTTCTCCTGTGGTAAATTACCTCCAGGGAGAACACCTACGTATGCCCTCTCTCTCTCTCTCTCTCTCTCTCTCTCTCTCTCTCTCTCTCTCTCTCTCTCGGACTTGTATTCCAGGTCGTGTGAGATGGGACACTGCCCCAAGAAATCCTGTCGGCCAGAAGAAAGTTGTTGATGACCAGAAAGTCAGTAGCGGAATAGCCGTCGTCGCAGTAAGAAGCTCTTCCAAAGGGTTTCCCAGAGGGCGACGTCTCCACTGACGGACTGAAATTAAGCAATCATTGATTCTGCCGGCCCGTAGCTGAGGAAGGAAAGAGGATTCACCCATGATTTTGCCAAAGCATAGCCAAGTTGCAAAAGTTACGTCTGGAATTGAAAGGAGTCCGCCCTTAAGCTTTATCCTGTAACTCGAATTTTTCATCTTCAACTATCCCTCTCCTTGTTCTCTACAAGTGCATTGAAATTATGTCAAGTGCCCCTTTGAACTCAGTGAATTAATGAATTAATTCTCCCCTTTGACAGTGATGATGTATATATCAGTGAATTAATAACCTCCTCGAATCTTGCTTTTGTTATTTATGTCCATATGAGAGGTCCATTTGAGGTAATTTATACTCATCAGCCATCTCTCCGCATTCCAGGAGTCGATGTTCGTGTATGTGATTAGTGCAAGTTATTTCCTAACATAAGTTGCCTGAATTCCAACCCGAAGAACCATTGCATTCAAGAATTACTTAATTATATGGGGGACAAATTTCCCGGTGCTGAGTGGTTTCATTGTTCATCAGTGTATTGATACTATCAAATTGAGAGATGCCATGTATTCACTGCTGTTAAATTTATTCTCTAGTGCAAATAAACTAACATTTACTTAATCAGGGTATCTCTCTCGCAACCTCCCACCTCCTTTTCCCACTCTTTTGGTTTATGCTTTATGGTCCTATTAGCAAATGCTAGAACTGGGCCATATTTTAATATTCCTGGCCCCAAATTCATAACAATAATATATATATACATATATATGTATACATATGAATATATATATATATATATATATATATATATATATATATATTTATATATATATATATATATATATATATATATATATATATATATATATATATATATATACATACATACATACATACATATATATCTATATATAGATAGTATACATATATTTTATATATATATATATATATATATATATATATATATATATATATATATATATATATATATATATATATATATATGTGTGTGTGTGTGTGTGTGTGTGTGTGTATAGCAAAACCACAGAAAAATAAGTCAGGAGAACCTTACCCATCGCTTTTGCTAGATGTTTATTGCCGCATCATCTAGTCACGAATGCGAGTCAGTGCGGAAGAATGGTAAGAGGTATAGAAGAAGAAGGAAAAAACACCAGAAGAGCTATAAAGAAAGAGGTCATCCGAGATAATCTGGGGTACTCTGGTCCTCAGCTGAAACTACAAGCTTAACGTTAAGAACTATGGAAATGATGACTATACATATATCCATGCACACACATATATTTAAAGGTATGAACATATATAATATAAGTATATATATATATATATATATATATATATATATATATATATATATATATATATATATATATATATATATATATATATATATATATATATATAGTTATTTAACTGAACCAGATTTTTTTGGCTTCCATTAACTGAATTTTCCCCAATCGATTTTTAGATTATATCAAGATTACAGAACGTTAATTTCAGTCATTTCAAGATGTAAATATTTTCGTTTCCACCTATTTCTTCATGCAGTATATTTTCTTAGTAATTCACTGGTTTTTGTTTTCGTTTTGGCATTCTTTGCAGAAGCCGGAAAGTAGTTATTTAAGTGTCAAGCACACCGTCCCCCATTGTGGGTGAAA
>NC_089752.1:68005319-68105319 GCF_040412425.1 Macrobrachium rosenbergii
TATATATATATATATATATATATATATATATATATATATATATATATATATATATATATTCTAAACCCAGGAAGGGACTTACCACAAGGGGGTGATGCAATCTGACTCGAATTCCTGGGTTTGATAGGAGACAGCAGAAAGGAAGATGAGCCAAGGGCTTCACTAGAAAGGGGAACTTTAGGTAAACTCTTAGGATAACTAGAATCACATATATTTACAATAACACAAATCAGAAGATGGGAACAATTAGGACAAGTAAATGGGATGCTGTCGGAGCACTAAATTAAGATCAACAGATGATAACTGGATGCCGGGGATTTCACTTCAAGGGCACTGTGAGTCAATTTGCAGTAGGTTTACCACAGCAATGAAAGCACAATCAAAGCAGAAGGATCCACAGCGAGAAATTCTGCATTGTGTCGGAGAAATGGGTCCTCGTAGATGTGACGATGATGTGGGGGGAATTGTTAAGAGAGTAGGCACTGGAAATATACTGGACTGGAAGTCAGCCATGTGGTTTGGGAGATGGCTCTTAGGGAGCAGAGCTCAAAGGGCAGTAGGTGTTAGTTCTGCGTTTGGTGTGTCTCTGACAAGAGGCGTCGTACTTAGGTCCCCTTATCCCTTCTCTCAGATTAATTTCCCATTCTTGCAGGAGTCATCCATTTTCTATCATGCTGCCTTGACCTTGTGGTTCGCTGTGTTGACCACATGCTAACATGCCAGGTCCGCATGGGTGATCTCGTGTCACATGATTGCCTAACTTTCTCTTGTGGGGTATGGGCCAGCTGTCCCGAAATAGTGCCTCCTATGGAGCTGATTCAGGAACTCCCTTAAGTAGTTAAAGTTAAGTATACCTTAGTTTAACCAGACTACTGAGCTGATTAACAGCTCTCCTAGGGCTGGCCCAAAGGATTAGACTTATTTTACGTGGCTAAGAACCAACTGGTTACCTAGCAACGGGACCTACAGCTTATTGTGGAATCCGAACCACATTATGACGAGAGATGGATTTCTATCACCAGAAATAAATTCCTCTAATTCTTCACTGGCCGGTCGGAGAGTTGAACGCTGGGCCAACAGCGTGCTAGCCGAGAACTCTACCCACCCCTCCAATGAAGAACTCCGTTAAGTAGTGCCTGGGGCGATCTTACAATTGAGGCTTGTCTCCAAGGGTGGTGAAGTGACCTGGAAAGGAGTTTTAACGCAGTCACATGGTCTAGGAAGGGAATGAAAAGGCTGCCAAAGGGAAGACTAACAAGAACTGGGTAAGAGAAGCAAATTCCCTATGACAGCGATATGAAATGCTTGTACTTTAATGTCTTTTGAAAATAATGTTCTTAACCCTTAAGGGACGGCATAATTAATCAATGTGCAGCACCCCAGACCGGGGAAACTTTGAGGTCGGCAAAATAAAAAAAAAAATCACATCAATGGAATGAGAATGACTCACACATTCACACTGCATAAATAAAAAAATTCTGAAAAAATTTCCCTACCTTCCACGAGAAGTTGAAAATGACTATTTACAACCCCTTGTGGGGCCTCATTTACAAGACAATCGTAAATTTTACCAACTTATTATATGTTTTTTCTAATAAATAAGTTTTTTGGATTTTGTAAAATTATTATTACTGCTCACACAATATCAAAACAGATAAGAAATAAAAACAGTATTAACAAATTTTTTTCATATTTGTTGTAAAATATTCACATAAGTTTACGAGAAGGAAGATTCAGTAGCTTTTTTTTTTTTTACTTTTACATGCTTTTTCTAAAATTTCTTTGCAATTTTCTTTATAAAATTACATTTACAACCGACATACTATCGTAAAAGACAAAAACAAAAAACAACATCAACCCCTTCGTATATTTACAAGCAAATTTACACAAAGACTCATGTGAGAGAGAGACATGTAGTACCTTCCCCCTTGAAGTCACAAGCATTACTGATACTGGCCTAACTCTCACATCTGTATAAAAGTTGCCATTAGTGAATTCATAGCATATAGAAGTGTTGGCACCTTTGTTTCGAATCATTATTACCATAACAGTGGTGCGCAATTCTGCTTCACACTCAAGCTCAATCCATCCACCTCCCCAAACCTGTTTTACTTCACATTGAAGCTCAGTCCGTCCACTAAGGGTTAAAAGGAGAGTTGGCTTGGAAGAAGGTGTCCCTCTTTGTAATATAAGTATTTACATACATATAATATACCTACATACAGTATATATATATAATATACTCTCCCCCCCCTCTCTCTCTCTCTCTCTCTCTCTCTTTCTCTCTCTCTCTCTTCAACCCTCCCTGTCTCTTTCCTTCTTTTTTCTCCCTAACACCCACTCTACAAGCATCCCAAGATATGTCACAATTATGAGATTTATGGCAAATGTGCATATCTAGACAGCTATGAGGATGAATGCAGCGATCTACATCCAAAATTATGCAAAAACTTGAGAGAAGGAAAAGGATGTAGGTTCAACAAAAAATGTAGATATATGCACCCTGTAGCCATGAAGAATAAAAATCAAAATCAAATACATATTAAAAACCAAAGTAAAAATAAAGCAAACAAAGAAAGGAACAAAGAACATGAGATGAAAGAAAAAAGCAAGCCAACACCACGTCATGAAATGTCAGCATCAGCACCTAGGTACAGTGCAAGGAACAAGCAATGTATCTATGATGCCAGGGGATGGTGCAGATACGGAGATAAATGCAGGTATATATACAAAATAAATAAATATGAAGATGGAAGATTAAATATATTGGAAAAGTTGGATTTTTTAATGTCCGAATTTCTGGAAATGAAGAAAAGAACAACATATCAGAACAGGAAAGAGACATGGGAAAATCCTTATTATTACCCATATTAGATAATGGGGATAACATGCAAACCATCATAGTGATGGATGCTCAGGGTTTAGTTTCGAGTAACTCAAATAGAAAAATAGAGTTCCTAGAAGAACTAACCCAAACTGAAAAAATAGATATAATGAATATAAGTGAAATCTGGTATTCCCAAGAGACTGGTAATGATGATCAGATAAAGGGTTTCCAAACTTACAGATCAGATAGAAAAAATAGGAATCAAGGGGGAACCGTGATATGTGGGAGAGATGTTAATCAAGGAAAAATCTGTGAGAAATATAGTAACACGGAATGTGAATTAACAGAGGTAGAATTTGGATCTGAAAAGTTAGTGAACATTGTAATATACAGACCTCTAATACTAAAGAGTTTGACATAATAATGGACAAACTGGATAATGTATGTAGAAATCATAAAGACTGGACTATACTCCTATCTGGAGACTTTAACTTTCCTTTTGTAGATTGGAAAGAACAAATAGGAGATTGTGGTTGTATTTATACATATAAAAAAGAGAGAAATAGTAGCGCAGAAGATAGAAGGCAATTTGAAAAGCTATTAGATATGCTACTGGAACATAACATTTTGTGAACGAGGTGAACTATATTAAAGAAATAATAGTGTATAACACGAGTATTTCAGACCATAATGTCATAGAATTAACAGTCCGTTCCAAAGCAAGTGAAAACAGAGATAAGCAAGAGACGAAAAAGTGGGAAGGGTATGGAAAATACAATTTCTATAGTAAGAATATAGAATGGTCAGAAATAAATGAAGAATGAAACAAAGACGGGGGAAACATATTTGTAAGTGATAATATACAGATAAATACGGATATATTATATAGAATATTAGAGAAAATAGTGGATAAATATATGCCGAAGAAGAAGAGTAAACATCAGTCATGCATACCAAGAGACAGAAGGATCTTGCTCCAGGAAATCAGAAAGTGGAAAAAAGGTCTTGCAAAAGAAAAGAATGCATGGAAAGTAATGGAACTGAAAAGTAAGATAGAAAATGCAGAACAAAAGATTATACAATCAAAAGAAAATGAAAAACGGAACTTAGAAGAAAAGACCCTACAAAATATCAAGCAAAACCCCAAAATATTTTACTCATATGCAAAAAAGAAGAGTAGAAATAGGCCCTCTAAGAATTGAAGGGTGATTAACGAATGATAAAAAGGAAATATGCAACATATTAGCAGAAAGATAAAAGAGAGAATTTACACCTCGAATTGATAATGAAGGTAATGATACAGAAATAAAAGATGAAAATAGTGAATATTTATCGGACATAGATATTAACGAAGCTGATAATTTGTAGGCTATTAATGAAATTAAAAATGGATCAGCAGCCGGACCAGACGGCATCCCTGCCATTTTGTTAAAGAAAGTAGTTCATTCTATCACAAAACCTCTTGCAATATTATTAAGGGGATCGGCCGCCTAAAAAAACCCAATAATCTTTAAAAAATTCGATTTGCTGAAAAAAATTCTATGGCTTCGTATAGGGTTCAAGAATGTTTCCACGAAATATTATGCTAAAATTTGCCGTATTTCTCTAGTTATGGCCTAAAATGTAACAATAACTATATACCCATAAAACACCAGTAGCGCAAATGATTTAGTCTGGTATAGTTTTTGCGATATATATTACGAAAACTTCCTTTGAAATGAAATGTATAATGTCAATAATATCCTACTCGGCACCTTTTTAGTTATTCCTAGCCATGACAACGCACACGTCATACCATGACGCCGACTGTGGCCGAGAGTTGCCTATAAACTTCCAAGCTAGAAGGACACGTTTTTCATGCTCGCTAGCCTTGACTGAACTCTGTATTTTCTGCGGTGTTTTTGTTTTTTCACCGTGCCTAAAAGGTCCAAGAGTTCACTCCATGCTTCTAGAATGCGGAAAAGCCAAGTGGAAAAGTCCAGGCGAGAAGTAGAAGAAAGAGTTCAAGAAATTAGTGCCATAGAGGGGAATGGAGCGACGGAGAGAGAGAGAGCTGTCGCCCATCAAACGGCGCAGGCAGCGATCTCTGCTGACCAGAGACCAACCACATCCACCCCTAAACGCCTTTTTATTTGTTTTTCACTACCAAAGGGCAAAGATATTTTAGAAAAAGAAAGCAGTAGCTCGGAGGCTGATATTATAGACGATCCTGAAAATAAAATGATCATAATAAGTGAAGCAAGACTTGATGAATTACTTGAATCACGAATCCCTAATTGTGAATGTAAAGTAATTCCCAGGATCCATTTGGCAAGGGATGGATTCGAGACACTAATAAAAAGTGTAGGCAACTATGATACCCTAGTGTAATACCTTGCAGCAAGATCAGACAGGGGGGGACCAGGAACCTAAAATTTATAAGAATGTGTCTTAGGCACATAAATAATCAATTAATATTCTTATTTATAATCATTTTGCATTAATTAATACCCAAAAATAAAAATTAAAACCATAGAATTAATTGTAACACAGTCTTTGAAGTCCCTTTTACTTTTTTTTATGTAACTAAAACTTTGAAGGCCCGTTTCTCAAAACATAAGTTTTTTTGCCTTTAAAATGCATCTCCTCCCTTAGTATTGGACCAATCTAAATGAAATTTTAAATATAACATGGGGAAACATGGTAGATTAAAACGAAGCCGGGGATTTTTAATATTTTGAGTTTCTGATTTTTGGCAATTTTTTTTTCTGTAATTTTTCTGGGAAAATTTCATAAAAAAAAAAAAATTCATATCTCGAAAAATAATTGAAAAATCAAAAATCCCCGGCTTTGTATCGAAGGTCCATATGTGTTTTATACGTGGTTCAAATCTCATCCCTTAAAACCAAAAAGCAAAGGAGGAGATGCATTTTGAAAATGGCCATTTTTGTCCGAAAAATGCTCTGGTGTCACAAAACCTAAGGTCACTGAACAAAAATTTTTTCCCTAGAAGTTCCACACAATATCCTTTAACAAACCCCCTATATATCAACAACCTGTCGTTAAAAAAGTCGGAAACCGGCCGATCCCCTTAAGACAAACTGCAGATACAGGCAAGATTTATGGTGAACATAAATTAGCATATATTACCCTATTTTCAAAAGTGGATTAAGACTAGCAGCAAGTAATTATAGGCCTGTGAGTCTAACATCACATATTATGAAAGTGTATGAAAGGTTAGTGAAGAAAAATACAATGAAACATTTAATGAAAAATAGTTTGTTTAATATAGGACAACATGATTTTGTACCTGGAAAAAGTACACAAACCCAACTGTTAGTCCACCATGAAAACATATAGAAATATGATAAACGAAAAAGATACAGATGTGGTTTACCTAGACTTTGCAAAAGCTTTCGACAAGGTAGACCATAATATATTAGCAAAAAAAAAATAGAAAACATAATATTGTGGACAAAGTGTGAATATGGATGAAAGAATTTTTGCAAAACAGAAAACAGATAGTGATTGAAAACGATGAGAAATTGGATGAAGCTAAGGTAATATCCAGTGTGCCACAAGGTACGGTGTTAGCTGCACTGCTGTTAGTTATTATGATTGCAGACATAGACAGTAATGTTAAGGACTCGGTAGTGAGACGTTTCGCCGATGACACAAGAATAAGTAGAGAAATTACTTGTGATGAAGATAGGAACTCACTACAAAGAGACCTAAACAAAATATATGAATGGGCAGAGGTAAATAGGATGGTATTTAACTCTGATAAATTTGAATCAATAAATTATGGTCATAAAGAAGGAATGCTATGTGCATATAGGGGACCTAATAATGAGAAAATCACAAATAAGGAAGCAGTTAAAGACCTTGGTGTGATGTTGATTAGGAATATGTTATGCAATGATCAAAAAGCAAAATGCAAAGCAAAAATGGGAATGTTCCTCCGGCACTTCAAAACAAGAAAAGCCGAACATATGATTATGCTTTATAAAACGTATGTATGTAGTCCATTTGAATATTGCAATATGATATGGTAACCACAATGCCAAAAGAATATTGCACAAATAGAGTGTACAAAGGTCCTTTACAACTAAAATAGAAGAAGTTAAGGACCTTGACTACTGGGAAAGAATACAATTCTTAAAATCATAGTCACGAAAGGAGAAGAGAACACTACATGATAATACAGGCATGGAAACAGATAGAAGGAATTACCGAAAACATCATGGAGCTAAAAATATCAGAAAGGGCAAGCAGAGGTAGATTAGTAGTGCCCAAAACTATACCAGGAAAACTAAGGAAAGCACACAGGACATTAATCCACTACGCACCAGCATCGGTAACGCAGCATCTATTCAATGTGTTACTAGCTTGTCTGAGGAACATATCAGGAGTGAGCGTAGATGTGTTTAAGAATAAGCTCGACAAATATCTAAGCTGCATCCCAGACCATCCAAGATTGGAAGATGCAAAATATACTGGAAGATGCATTAGCAATTCTCTGGTAGACATCAGAGGTGCCTCACAATGAGGGACCTGGGGCAACCCGAACGAGTTGTCAGGTCTGTAAGGTAAGGTCTCACGTCCCCTCCCTCTCTTTCTCTGTCTGTCTATCTGTCTGTCTGTCTGTCTGTCTGTCTGTCTCTCTCTCTCTCTCTCTCTGTCTTTCTTTCTCCAACCCTCCCTGATTCTTTCCGTCTTTCTTCTACCTAACAACCTCTCTATTCTCTCTCCCTCACTTACTTCCTCTCTCTCTCTCTCTCTCTCTCTCTCTCTCTCTCTCTCTCTCTCTCTCTCTCTCTGTCACCCCTTCCCAACTGTATGATGTAATCATAGTTATTTATAATTGTATATTTTGTTTGTAACATCATATAATACAGAAAATTAATGTTAAACAAATTATGAATAATATTAGAAACAAGTTATTGCGCAAGGTGATGGTGTTTTGTTGGGGAATCAGGAAGTGGGCGAGGCGACTGCTGGCCGTCTTTTCTGTGTGTGTGTTGACAGGTGTCGGTTGGCCTCCTAGCCGGGTGTGCAAATGTAGGCTGATTTCTGTTTTTATTTATTTGGCGAGGTAATACGTCCAGAGTGTACTGGCAGAGGTGTATGGCCAGCATTGCACAGGTTAAGCATGTGTGGGAGTTTGATATGGAGCGCCAAGGTGTAAGTTGCTGTATTGATTAATCATATGTACTTATGTTTATGATGGATTTGGAAATGTTATAGTGGGATATTCTGTACGTTTGTATTTGTAATGGAGTTAGTGCTATTGCTGTGTTGTGTAATAGACTGCTTACATTTTATATTTGATTTTACGAATATTGCTGTGTTGTTTTGTATATTTTATTAGGATTACATTTTGAGTTCCTGTTTAACAATTTGGGGGTTTGTTTTAATTTGGAAACTTGTTTACAGGCTGAATGTTACTCAATAAAGTATTCATGTGGCACTTGGTGACTTTGTATCTACCCGATCCATAAACCAACCCCCACCCCCTTTGGTGCCGTTTATGTCTTACTCCCACAGTATTCTTTTCCAGATAGTAACGCATACAGTATGTATACCGAAAATAGGTATGGTAAATTCGTAAAGTTACTGAGTCTACGAGAATAACCAGTCTTGTTTCAAGGGCAGAACCAGCTCTGGTTCAGGGAAGCCCTTCCCCCCGCCTTTGGTGCCCTTTGGTGCTAGTGATGTCTTACCCCCACAGCATTCTTTTCGAGATAGTAAGTCATATGTATACCAAATTTGGTTGAAATTGGTCAATGTGTTTCAGAGTTATGCTGGAACTACACACACACACACATATACATACATACATCCATTTTTATATATATACTATCTGACCAACCTGCCATTGCCCAGGAAAACTCTGAATGACAACTGATATACTCTCTCTCTCTCTCTCTCACGCTTTCCCTCTTTCTCTTCCCTAACACCCGCTCCTCTCTCTCTCTCTCTCTCTCTCTCTCTCTCTCTTTGTTTCCCCTTCTCCCTAACACTCCCTCTACTCTCTCTCTCTCTCTCTCTCCTCCTTAACACCCCCTCTACTCTCTCTCTCTCTCTCTCTCTCTCTCTCTCTTCCCCTCTTTTTTCTCCTCCCTAACACCTCTACTCTCTCTCTCACTCTCTCCCTTTCCTGTTAAAATAGTTGCTTCAGTTACACTGCCCAACATCTTTGACATTTTATATTTCACCACCCATTCCTATCGGGGTTGAACTTGGACCTAAAGGGCAATGGGAGTGTAACTATTCATCTCAGCGACCTCAAAAACTATAGATTGGACACGAAAATCTGTCATTTTTGAGATTTTATTTTTCACCCCTTTCCACTCTTCTCACCCCCTTCCTAGGCTGAACTTGGACTTAAAGGGCATCGAGAGTGTCACTATTCATCTCAGCAACCTTGAAAACTATGGATTAGACACTGAAATCTGTCATTTTTGACATTTTATTTTTCACCCCTTCTCACCCCCACTTCTGATCGGGGCTGAACTTGGACTATAAAGGGCATCGGGAGTGTCACTATTCATCTTAGCAACCTGGTAAACTGGATTAGAAACTGGCATGAACACCTGGAACTTGAGTCATAAATGATGCCCGCACATAGGGAAACGACACTGACCCCAGCTACCTGTGGGTAACCTCCTGACCCCTGACCGGAGTCATATAAGGGCCTCACCGAAGGAAAATGCGAGAGAGACATTGCTGGGCGCTAGCAAGACACTCCTCCCTCTTCCATTCCTGCCTCCTTCAGAGAGCCATGCCCTACCACGTGGTCCTATCTTGTAGGGACCTTTAGTGTTCTTACCAGTGAAGCCCTTAACCCTCCGCCACTGACATTACCCTCGCCGAAGCCACCTCTTCTACAAAGTAAAGTGATCTGTTGCAAAGGTTCTTCCAGTCAGTCACACTGTTTTAATTCTCGTACTAAACTTCCTATTTACATTTCTAAGTGCCAGTATTTCCATATCAACCTTTCCTTGTTAGTGCAGTGTTACATAAATGCCTGTGTTTAAATAGTAACATAAAATCGAGTGTTCAAAGCTTCTTTGGCACCCTCTGTGTTCGCCTTGTCCTATGCATGTTTTACTGTGTCCTTACTGGCTGTTAATTCGTGAATCTCTCCGTTTACAGAGAGTTTGTTAGCCATGGTAATCTCTCTTGACTGTGTCTTGTATCAGCATCATCACATCGACGTATGTACCTTCAAGTTTTCCCAGTTATAATTAACCTCTCAGGCCTTGCCTGTCTGATTAGTCCATTTCATCTTCTGATAGTTCATTTCATGTAAACGCACGTAATTTTAGACTTACAAATGTCTTGTAAGTAGACCCCTCAGCTCAGACAAATTCCCCCTTTTTTCCTTGTTTTTACAATTTCTGGAATCAACAGCAGACAGATTTTATACAAAAATAGAGGTAAGTAACAAAGTCATTTATTTAGAGTCTATAACTGGCTCAGGGTAAGCATTTCCCCAGTTTAAATTGTAATATATATATATTTATATATATAGAATATATATATTTATATATATAGAATATATATATATATATATATATATATATATATATATATATATATATATATATATATATATATATATATATATATATATATATATATATATATATATATATATATATATATATATATATATATATATATATATATATATATATATATATATATATATATATATATATATATATATATATATATATATATATACATATATACCAGGTGTTTCTGAATTAGAGCCCCCTCCACAGAACGAATGGAAAGTTATGAAGTTTTCTGCTTTAGCCTATCTCCAAGTACATTATTTTAAGTTTCTATTAAGCTATTTTTCATTTTACATTTCTTGTATTTTCAGACTGAGTGACGGAGTTAGATACAGCCATGGCTAACGACTCAGAGGAAGTCAGACGGGTTGACTGAATCTGGGCTATAACCTTCAGAGAGGCCAGGGATGCTGGCACATCCTTCATTTCACGTTCCTGGATAGCTAAATACATTTAAAGAAATGAATCCTTTGTTAAAAGAAACTGGAACAAAAATCCATATGACTGTCATCGCGAAAAGAGTGAGAATCTTAGAAGGCCTGAAGTCCTTTCTCAGGAGTCAAAAGACATCATAGCTGAGGCAGTGGGTAGACCAAGAAAGTCTTTACGTAATTGGCACTTGAACTAGAAACAAAAAGGGAAAGAAGAGAAGTTATAGTGCTGTATATCATGAGTTGGAAAAATCTGGTATCAAGCCATTTCATGTTATCAGCAAGCCCAACATCACTCAGCAACAGAGAGAAGACCATGCATGGTTTTGTGGTTCATTTCTTAAAGACTGGGATGAAGCTGACTTTCTCCATGTTGCCGCATCAGATGAATTCTTCATTTACACAGTCAGGAAGTCAAATCATAAAAATGACATCATTTGGGCTGCAAAGTTGGATGATATCAGTGATGACATTGTGCACTATCAGCAAGTTGTGAAATTTCCTGAATGTTTGGGAATTTTTCTCTGTTTCACAGCCAAACGGTTAATGTGGATCATCAAAGAAAAAGGACAGTCATGGAATGACGAATACTTCAGAGAAACTGTGCTTACTGGTGGAGTATTTCCTTTCCTCAAAGATCCTGAAAATGTGTTATCTGTTGAAGAAGTCACATTTTTACATGATAAGACACCATGTTTCAAGACTCTTCTGACACAGGAGCTGCTTCGAAACAGTGGTATCGATTTCTTCTCGTCAAGTGAATTTCCAGATAGCTCCCCTGACCTTAATGTGTGTGAAAACATCGGTAGCATTTTAAAGGATCATGTTGAAGTGCGCACAGTGAACTATGATGGTATACCAAGCCTCAACGACCTGCGAAGAGAGGTGACCGAAGTGCTCAGGGAAATGGAGTTTGAGTCTCAGCTTTTTTGCGATTTGCTGAAATCATACCCATCAAGTATGCAGGCTGCGGTATAGGCAGGTGGGGGCCACACAAAATATTAAATACTCAGAGAGAAACTTAAATAAATACCTGTTCTGAATTACTTTTGCTTTTGTCCATATCAATTTTAGTTTATGCTGTAGAGGGAGGGGGGCTATAATTTCGAAACATCCTGTATATATATAAAATCTCCCACACCATATCACCACTGAACAAGTCAAGTCCAAACAATTATGATAAGTCTTTAGTCGACATGACCACCACTCCATCCTCTTATGCCCTTCAACCCATGGCACTGTGTCCCTGACATGAGTTCACACAGTCTCATCACTGCAAAGGAAGAAATATGTTATAAATAACCAGAAAAGTTCATTGAAATGACACCAGTAAACTGGTAATAAAAGGAATCACATAAAATAAATGAGCACAAAAAATGTATAATCAGGTAGCAAAAGGAAACATAATTTCCATCGGACCTGTCAAATAAAAAGAACAAGCTTATAAAAGCTCATTACTCACTTCAGCAAACTGGAGGAACCCGTCTCCAAGGATGTCAGGTGCACTGCTCAAATTGAGAGCTACAACAGTTCAAGCTCCAGTACCAAGTTTTCACATATTTTCTCCCCAGCAGAACTCATCACGACCAACACACAAATGCACTCACTTCTGGACACGTTTACACGTCACCTGGGAAAAAATCCACGAAGACATATCGGAGAAGTCCGGTACTCACATTGCAATACGGGCCAACGATTGTTACACCTTGACACATGTCATATGGACTTCCGAACACATCTCAATCACGCCTCAAGGCACTGCTTCGGACTAGGTTAATGTTCACAAAAATGATAAATCTCAGTTTTCAAAATGCAAACGAAACGAAGCACTCACTGTGTTCACATCCCACTCATTAGCAAGATTACTGAACCATTGATACATCCACCTGCAGTCTCTGAATAAAGACATATCTGCATCACACTGTATATGTATATGTATATATATATATATATATATATATATATATATATATATATATATATATATATATATATATATATATATATATATATATATATGTTAAGTGACCCTATCCCCAGGTCAAATAGGGTCATCTTTTATTGCTGTATCAGTTTTAAGAACAGAATCAAACATCTTACTTTTCTAAGAAGTCTCTGGTAGCGGTGGCTTCCTGGGTCAGCAAATTCCTTCTCCTTTGTCGACTCCTCTCACTGAACCTATTCTTAATCAAAACAAAGGCCTACTGGAATCAGACACTGAAGTACAAAACTAGACTTTATTTGCAAACTTAACAAAAGTGATTCAGCAAAATTTACGATCATGAAATGGAGTGAATTCCACCCCCTACAAATGGAAAACATTACTAGAGGAAATTCTGATTCACAAACATTCAGGCTAACGATTCTAAACCAGCTAATACTAGTGAGTAACACCCTGGTCAACAAACAAAGTAATATGGCCATAATTATTCTAGACCACAATAAATGTTATATAGTATGTAAAGAGTAAACACCACTTCCCAAAATATTCGTCCTCACAGGACGAAACCAGAATTCTTTTTATGGTGACAAGTAACAGATTTTCCCAGTGGCGACCTTCCAACACTTCACCACTAACCAAAACAGACCCATTCTCAAAATGAAGCCCCGCCCAAGAGTCTATCCCCCTGTTAATATACCATTTGCAAGTGCAACACACATACACACTCACTTGATCCACTTCTTCCGGAAATGTGACGACCCTAGTTCAGTTTTGATCACGCTGTCTCCGTGGACTTGAATCATGATCAAACAGTTCTCTGTATCCAACTGTGCAAACCTCCAATGTCGACACAAATGCACCTGCAGCGGAAGTACACTGATAGGCCAGCACATAGTTCTTCACAGTCGTCAAAGACTTAATAGGAGCTCGGACCACCTACTACTGGGCGTCCCGTCCCAGGTACGATAACTGTACAATCAAAAGTTCAGTAAGGGCCAGCTCCAAAGTCATAGCAAATCCTATGCACTACTGTAGATAAGAAAATTATTTTTGTCTCGTATGCACGATTGTTATTCCAATAACAGTTCATTATAGAACGCATCACTTTACATCTTGCATCTTGATGGTCTAAATATTCTGGACAGCTTGCAACTGTACAAGCCCATGCTTTTCTTCACATCTCTGTATCCAACTGTGCAAACCTCCAACGTCGACACAAATACACCTGAAGCTGAAGTACACTGACAGGCCAGCACATAGTTCTTCACAGTTGTCCAAGACTTTTATATATATATATATATATATATATATATATATATATATATATATATATATATATATATATATATATATATATATATATATATATATATACATACAGTATGGTGCAGATATGTCTTTATTCAGCAACTCTGCAGGTGGATGTATCATTGGTTCAGCAATCTTGCTAATGAATGGGATTGGAACACAGTGAGTGCTTGGTCTCATTTGCATTTTTAAAGCTGAGATTTATCATTTTTGTGACCGTTAACCTAGCCCGAAGCGTGATTGAGATGTGTTCGGAAGCCCATATAACATGTGTTAGGGTGTAACAATTGTTGACCCGTATTGCAATGTGAGTACCTGATTTCTCCGATGTCCTCATGGATTTTTTCCCAGTCGAGGTGTAAACGTGTCCAGAAGTAAGTGCATTCATGTGTTGGTCGTGATGAGTTCTGCTGGAGGGAAAATATGTGAAAACTTGATATTGAGGCTTGAACTGTTGCAGTGCTCAATTTGAGCAGTGCATCTGATATTCTTGGAGATGGGTTCCTCTAGTTTGCTGAAATGAGTAATGAGCTTTTATAAGATTATTTCTTTTTATTTTACGGGTCCGATGGAAATCATGTTTCCTTTTGCTACCTGATTTTACGTTTTTTGTGTTCATTTATTTTTATGTGATTCATTTTATTACCAGTTTACTCATGTCATTTCAGTGAACTTTTCTGGTTATTTATAGCACATTTCTTCCTTCGCAGTGACGAGTCCATGTGAACTCATGTCAGGGGGCACAGTGCCATGGGTTGAAGGGCATGAGAGGATGGAGTGGTGGTCATGTTGTCCAAAGACTTATCTAAACTGTTTGGACTTGACTTGTTCAGTAGTGATATGGTGTGGGAGATTTTAGCTTAGTCCCTGTTAGGAGTATGAAGATCCCATTTTCTATGTTCGGATTTCGGAAGCCAGTGTGACTTATTCATTTAATCAGTAAGTGCTTCTTTAGATTTCCAAAATAAAGTCTATTTTCGTAACTCGAGAGTTAATTCAGTGGACTTCAGTGTTTATGAATTATGACTGAGAGAGAGAGAGAGAGAGAGAGAGAGGAGAGAGAGAGAGAGAGAGAGGAAGAATATGTCGTCCAGTTTGGAGGTAAGCTGTATCCCACCCTCTCTCCGAGGGGTGGGACAGGGTAATATATATATATATATATATATATATATATATATATATATATATATATATATATATATATATACATATATATATATATATATATATATATATATATATATATATATATATATATATATATATATATATATATATATATATATATATATTCTTTGTTTCATTTGACCAAATCTAATACTGTAAAGTATTCATAAGCAAACAGCATCAACACTTAAGTCACCGATCCACTGAAAATTCTTTAAAATCAATGAAAGGTAACATCACTGTCCGAAGTTGCAGGAAAAAAAAATATATATAACTCATTCGGAGCCTCGAATATCTCGTCTGCCTAACTTTCGCTCTCTCTCTCTCTCTCTCTCTCTCTCTCTCTCTCTCTCTCTCTCTCTCTCTCTCTCTCCATTGTTTTTCTGTTTTTCCTACATCTAAATTGCAAGAGATATCTCTCTCACTCTTAAGTTGTGGAGATGATACCGTCATAAGTCCCTCGTCACCGTTTAATTAATGATAGTTAGATTAATAACAAACAACGGTAAGGTCTAATGCCCCTTCTCCTCTCTCTCTTCCTCACCCTCTCACATTCTCACTCTCCCTCCCACTCTCTCCCAACACACCCATTCACTATGACAAAGTTCGGCATCCTTAGGCCGTGTATTCACCATCACATAGTGACACCTGGCAACTACAACAACCCATCAATTCGCCGGGTTCCTCTAGTTTTATGCCAGAAAATACACCAGAAATTTTAACATATCTTATCTTATGTATGTATGGTAATACAATATGGTAACAACTGATAAAAAAGTTGCTATATAAAAATACATTAATGGTGATAAAACCACAGTAGGCTGTGAGTAAACACAGGTAGGTTACCTACCTATCGAATTGTGCGCCGGTTGCGAGAGAGCGAAAAAGAAGGGGTTTACTTGTCTTTTAAGGTGTATACAGCATATACAGTAGATTTTGTTACAAATATGGTAAAAAAAAAAGGTAGAAATTACCGTTTGCATCAAGTTTTCAGTTTAAAGTGTGATGGTTGTTGCTTACAAGCATAGTGTTTATAGTTGTGTAGTGTTGACAAGGTAGGGAGGTAAGGGTATAGCGTTGCTGTTTTACACCAGTAGAGTTTTTTACTTGCTCTAATCCGACTGGGCCTTGGCTCTATTAATCCGGATAATTGAAAGAGTACTTGTATAAAAGAAGACAGCGGAATCAGTACCACCGGCTACACCAGTGGTTCCCAACGTGGGGCTACGGGGGTGGGGGGTTGGGGTTGGGGGGTTGGGGGGGAATTTGATTTTTAAGGGGTCCAATTCGAGAATGAGTTATTTACAGTGTATTTTTTCTAGCAAGTCTATGTGAGTATGAGTGTGTGTGCGAGTTTAATAAATACGGCGCATATACATTATGAATACTTAAAAATAGTTGTGTGTACTTACATTGTAATTGCATATGTACTGTATATATTATATTATCACCATCATTACAACCATCAAATGGCTTTCATAGTTCCAATGCAGTACCAAGAAGAACTCTGGGAAATACAAAATGATGAGTCGGTTAAAACTTTATTCAATATAAAAGGAGCGATGGCATGGCTTTGTGATGAGGCAGAAACTAAATACCCAAATTCAGCCAGCTTTGCAAGAAAACTGTTGCTACCGTTCCCAAACAAAAAAATCGACTGGATATCGCTAAACTAGGTGATTTAAGACTGAAGCTGACTAAAGTAGTGCCTAATATAATATCTCTCTGCAGCAGGAATGAAGCACAAGGATCTCGCTAAGACTAACTTTAGTTGTCTTCTCTTGAGGTGAGCTCAAATTGTATTTTGCATTTGATAGGCCCTTTATTTTATTGTACGGCAATTCAAATGATCGAATTATTACAGAAAAAAGCTTAAATTAAAATTGTTTTATATTACATACATTTCAGCTCTCTTTTGTAAGTTTTGAAACTTTATTTGCTGTTTTCGTATGAGACAATCCACTGATATTTTAATATTCTATTTTCTCACTCATCATCATCATTATCATTTTAATATCACTTAATATTCTTTTGTTTTTTTTACAGTTTCTTAGTCATTTCTTTCACAGAACTTTAACTGTCCTTTGGTTCTTTTATTTTTCTCTTCCATGGAGGTCATGTTCTTTGGAAGTTTGTTTAAACCAAGTTAATGGCCTTTTAGGCTTCCTCCACGTGAATAGGAGTTCAAATATAAGTTCACTTTTTGAACAATAAGAATCATGTATCAGCACAGGAGGCATCAGGATTTTAGAGGTGATTAGGTGGGCATGGCCAAAAAAAAAATGTTTGGGAACCACTGACCTACACCAAACTCACTAACACAGGGAAGTGCCTTAATGCAAGAAGAGAGCGCCCAGACATATACAGGAGTTTTGTCACCAGCGCCATATGAACAGGGTAATCAGTTATTGCACAATGTGGTACCAGGCCCATAATGAACTCAACAGAATCCGCCAATTATTTACTAACAACAGATACAAGGAAGATTTGATTGAAAATTGTACCAACAAGAAAATGAACAATTTCCAAAAGGATGAAAGGGCAAGGAGACTAGAGGAGGAAGATAGGAAGATCACCATCTATTACGGCATGAACTACAGCGCCGCCCACAGGCAGGAAGTACAAGCCATCCGAGGGACAACTCGGATAGGTATTTATACGACTAATGTAGGCGAAAAGTTAGACTGTAGGACAGTGGTTCTCAATCTACTTTGAGTGATGGCACCCTAACTAATGTAATCATTACCGTGGCACCCCTTCTTCACCATCCCACCATATCGCATGAATTAACTTCTTATTTAATAAATAAAATGATTTTCCATACTACATATATATATATATATATATATATATATATATATATATATATATATATATATATATATATATATATATATATATATATATATATATATACTGTATATGTGTGTGTGTGTGAACGTATTGGAGTAGACACACTGATAATTATATGAAGACTCCTGCAAACTTTTTTTTTTTTTTGCAAATGTTCACTGAGATGATCTAGCCAAGACAAAACTCATGACAATCTTGCGGCACCCCAAGGCACTGTCTGTGGCACCCCAAGGTGCCACGGCACCCAGTTTGAGAATCACTGCTGTAGGATATTGTCACCCAAACTTAATGGAACCGACCCACCAAAGGAGAAATTAGGCAGACCAATGTAGCATTGAAATTTGTGTCCAGAAGGGAGCTGTCAGTCTCCCAAATCCGCCTATATTAGTCATACTACGACTACCCTGAGGAGGCAGTTGCAATATCCTAGAAGCCAGTGTCATTTTTCATCATTACATCGAACGGCATGACAGACGACCAACAATAGTTGAAGTAACAGAAGCAACAACAATAATATGGCAATAAAATACCAATAAAATACTGATGATCACAGAAGCGGTATCAATAAAATTTCAGAAACCCAACAGAAACGCCCAGATGGCATAACAGTACGCCCTATTAAAAAAAAAAAAAAAAAAAAAAACTCGCCACACGCTAAGTTGGCGGTGATGGCCCGCCCACTTAATTAGTTCGAGTCCTTATCCGTATTTTCATAGAAAATATTTTGATATGATATAATCCTCTTTCCATTCCCTATGTGAAATGTTAATTATTGGAGAACTAGTGTTAGAAATTCTTTCATAAAATTAAAATGTCATTCGGAGTAGGAAAAAAGAATTTATATATATTACAGGAAATCGAAGCCGAAGAAACAAAATTATTGTCGAATGTAAGCAATTCGTTATTTTAGGGCATTATGTTATATATGAATCGAATAAAAGCAAATAATACAAGCCATGTTTCATAATAACTTATATACTGTCGATTGCATACCTATAAATATGCTATATGATTATATGAATCATAAGACACCATAAAATATGCATGCTGGCAGTGGGGAGGTGAAATGTCCAGATAAACAGCCACTCAGTGATCAGCTGATTCTGACAGCTCGCTCATCGTAGACAGCTTGACTGAGTAAGTCAGTGTTGCCATCTTTATATTTTGCTACAGATAACTATAAGTTTCGGTGTGTTATAAAACCCAGTCTAACAATCTTTTTAGATCGGAAACTTGCTGCAGTTATATGTAAACATATTTAGGTAAAATAAATGTATATCCTGATACATCAAACGTTTAATTGACTCAACAAAAGAAAACAAATTGATTCATCATTGGATACATCAAACAATACCTCCAAATAACAAATTCATTCGCCATTGGTACTTTAAACATTTCATTTAAGTACAGCAATTACTTCAATCACCGTCGCTGATGATGCGCATAATCAATTTTTCAGTTAGATGGTCACGTGCTATATCACTTCTATAAATATCCTCCACTTCTCTTGTGTGACGCACACATGACCTCCAGCCCTCTGCTGTTACTCTGTCTATTGCATGTGCCAAAGTCTGATTTTGATTTGAATTGCATTTCTTAACCTCATTTTTTTTTGTGCCCTGATCAATTCTGTGGGGTTGAATTCGCAATGATAAAGAAGTCTAAGTACCTTATGGCCAGCATCTCGAGCGAATTTGTCAGTTTCATACTGCTGTAGGTACTTGTGCTGCTTTACAACATCAAGAAGTTCGCATTTGGTAAAAGAAGGTCATGAGCTATATTGTGTTTGGTTAACCAGGAGACAATTTACGCTTTCTTTGAAATGATGACAGGTGCTTTGTTTGAGATTTTGGAATGATATGAAGCATTATCTAAGACAATGAGAGACCGAGCTGGGATGTTTGCCAGTAGCTGTGTTTGAAACCATGATAGGAAGCATGTATGATTCATACTGTCATGGTAATCGCCCTTACTACCATTTTTCGATCGAAAAATTAGCAGTCCTCCAGGTACGAATCCATTTTCTCCCCAAGCATGCACTATGATAAATCTAACTCCTTTTCCCGTTTTCACTCTTGGACCAACAACTCTATCGGGAAATGACCAGCATTTGTTCACACACTCGTTTTGATTGACCCATGTTTCATCCACGTATATTTCTGGCCTTGGCGTGTCGGATTTTCTGTTTCCATCGACAAGTCTTAGATATTTATTTCTTGCAAGAACAATATCGTTCCTTTCCATTAACAACTTCCTGCCAGTTTCAACCTTTTTATAGCGAAACCCAATTTCCTTAACAAGCTTGAGAAGGGAAATTCGCAGGTGGCTCATTCACCTTTTCCAGTAATTTCTCGATTGTGGGAATTTCGCCTCTTTCGTAGAAAGCCATTATCTCCCGGCGTACATAATCCTTGCCAAAATTATCCAAAGCTCCTATTACTGGTGATGTTCTGGTCCTAGGGGGTGGGGAGTACATTTCTCCACGCTTGTGTTGTTGCTTTATTCGCTGAATGGAGCGGGCCGATATTCCCGTTGCAGCAGCAGTCCTTTTTAAAATATCATCTGCGCATTCCTGATCATGTTGCTCACGGAGATAGTTGAACACCTTAATTACGACGAGTCTCGTCTGGCTCATTATCCGTCCAATACGTTTGGTGTCTTTCAAGAAATCCTCCATTATTGAAGTCAAGACACTCCTCCTTTATACTTCAGTGTATGTATATCTCGGAATGGTTACTGTGCTGACAGCTGTTTCTTTTTATTCTAGGTTAGCTCGGTTAACTATTGCGTTTGAAATTCCCTCCAATTTCAGTAACTGGCTATTTAAGTGATCATTTTGCCCCCCTACACAAGATGCATGTTTTTTAAGCATTAAACATGTTATTTGGACACTGAGACTTCTATATTCATTTTATATAGCATCCCCGTATTTAAATGACTTTAATGATTGACATGATTTTGGCCTATCTTGTACATATTTACCGGATACTGAAGATGAATGAATCAGACCGCATTCGGAAACGTGTAAAATCCTTGACTTTGACTATTTGAATGATAATGTAATCATAATATTCTCAAATTAATCAGAGGTATTAATAATTTGACGTACTTTTTTTCTTTTCTTTAAAGACTATAATTAACTGCTACAGGAAAAACAACTCGAATTAGCACTTGCAAGCGCTTTCAACACACGAACAGTTGCTGTATTCCAATCACCACCTTCGCTTACAGAGGCGCGGGGCATCACCGCCAACTTAAAATGCGGCAAGTATACCATCCACTAGGATGGAAAACTTGGAGGTCGGGACCGAAGTAGCGCGAAGGGATTTTCAATGACGTTGAAGACAGAACGCATGGCTTACCCGGAAAGCACAACAGCCAATCAGTAAACAGCGGGCCTGTCTATAAAAATCTTAATTGGGTAAAATAAGTATGACGTCACTGTATCACTTTCTAGCTGTTATGTTAAATATTGTACTCGGTAAGTAGAGTCAGTTGTACCCTCACCTGAGGATGGTGTGCTTGACACAGATATAAATACTTATTATGAATCTGTAAATAACCTAGTGACAATTATAATTCGAGTGTTTCTTAAGAACTTTCCGATTTCTGTAAAGAAAACAACAGTGAAAAGCAAAGTGTATGACAAAGAAATAATAATGTACGTGGAAATAAGAAGCAGAAGGAAGTACCAGTAAAAGAGAATAATGAAAAATGAAATAATAAATTAAAAAAATGCTTTTTACTGAACGGTGGCAGACAACAACACAGAGAAAGTTGCATAAAATCGAAAATGTATGTCACAAAATTATCATTGCTGAATTTGCGCCGATATTCAGCCATAATTGTATTCATTCTTTTTTTATCTATTTTTATATTTGTTATGTATTAATTAATAATTAACTAATTAATTAATTAACATACTTTTAGTTATTTACTTTCATTTATTTTTATTGATTTGTTTACGTTTGTTATTTATTTATTTATAAATTTTGATTTCCCGTTATTTATTTACTTATTTTTATTTGTTTATTTATTTTTGTTTTCATTCATATATCTAGTTTTATTTCTTTATTGTTATTTGTTTTTTATTTTTATATTTTTTGTTTATTTTTATTTCTATTTTTTATGCAATTATTTATTCATATTTATCTTTTAATCTTTATTTATTTAATTATTCTTATTTATTTACTTTATTTGGTTATTCGAATTTATCGCTATATATATTTTTTTGTTATTTTTATGTATTTTCTTATCCACTTTTATTTGTTAATTGTTTTATGTATTATTTTTTGTTATTTCTAAAACATATTTTTAATAATTCATTTATTTGTATTTATTTTTTTAATTATCTATTTTCAATTATCTTTATTTTTTTATTTTTTATTTATGTTTAATTATTTTTTATGTTTTTATTTTAATTTTAATTTTTTTATTAATTTTTATTTATTTACTCAATTATTACATTTTTTAAACATTATACATATTTATTTGTTTATCTATATTTTTATTTCTTATCTTTCATTTATTAATTTATTTAGTTATCTACATATTACTATCATTTAGTAATCTTAATGCATTAAGATTACTAATGATAGTAATACTTATATTAGATTGAGTGAAGTGCCTTAAATACGAGATTCATTCAACAAAAAATTAGAGATATTGCAACTAGAATTTCCAATGAAGAATTACGTAAAGTCGTACTCAGCAAGATACTGGGCAAAACACCTAACCTTCCTTACTTCTAAGGGATCCCTAAAGTGCATAAAACTGGATGTCCCTTACGGCCCATTGTAGCTACGTGTGGTGCCCCCAAATCCAGGTTAGCTTAATGGGCCAAGCAACTTGCCCCTTTGGTAGGCACAATATCCTCCGCACATATCAGACACAGGGATGATTTCATTCAGAGATTAAGGGCGTTGGATGGCTTTTCAGGGAAAATGTATTGCCTGGATGTCACCTCTTTATTTACCATTGTCCCTCTTGGTTATGTGCTTGAAAAATTACGTGATAAGTTTGATTAATGACCCAAGTTTATGCCCACTCCCCACTGAAATATTTCTTGACCTCATTAAACTGTGCGTAGAGTCCACTGCTTTCACTTTCAATGTTGATGCGCATGAACAAAGATCTGGAGTAGCAACGGCATCCCCCCTTCTCTCACCTGTTTTGGCTAATATCTGCATGGAGTTCTTGGAGGAGACTATTCTGAGTATATGTTAATTTTTATTCCTACCATTGCATTCAGATAAAGAAAAAATAGCATTGTTAACATAGCTGTCAGGGCTCTTTAAAGTTTGTGACCCACAATATTTAGATGATGAAATTGCCCATATTCGAAATACTTTTAGTAAGTTGAGTTACCCTGCCCATTTTATTGAAGATGCTTTGTCTAAGGCTAAGAAAAAGTTTTACAACCCTTCACTCAAGCAGACTGATCACAGCAAGAGATTCATAATGCTTCCATATCACGAAAAATTAAAATCAACAGCCCAGTTAATCAGTAGTACAGGTAATGTTAAAGTAGCATTCACATAAGAAAATTCAATCAAATCCAAATTCAATAAGAATAATAGCCACAGAATTGATAGTGATAGTAACAGCAAGAGAGACACAGGGGTATATTCCATAAAATGCAAGCTCTGTAGTTTATTTTATTTTGGTGAGACAGGTAGGGGGAAGGACATCAGATTGCAAGAACATAAAAAAGCGGTTAGGGACTTCGTTCGAGAGAATGATCACGTCATGGGTTGGGAGGGAGCTGAAACTATACATAGTAGCAGTCAAGTAGGCCATAGAAGAGTAGTGGATTGGGTTTTGATAAATATTTGCAATACTTTAGATGGCAATAAAGCCTTTACGGAGGAGGACATACATACATACAGGCTAGTCTGTCATTCCATAAATTTAAATGTCAGGCAGTTTCTCGAGGCCCCTGATACTGTGTCTCCCTCATCTCTCGCCGCACAGGTTGTCGAAGTGGCAGTTGTCGCAGAAACAACAGGAGGCACCGATGCTGAAGGTCGTTCACCACCCACGAATCACCTAGTCACCAGTAATGAGCACCGTACGATCGAGCGACAGCCGTTGAGAAGGTCACAACGGTTGGCCCACAGATACGGGAAACAGCCATTACATAACTGCTTTATTCACGCCGAAAGATTTTTCGACGTTTTCCTGGACTGTCAAAAAAATTCTTTGCAATTTGTCTTTTTAGGAAAAACAAGTATTTTTATTCAGTTAGCTGAAAAAGACCGTTGCGCAAACGGTCGAAAGCTCCCCTGATTTTTATCCTTTTTTGTATTTTGAAAAAAAGAAAACACAGACTATCATTTACATTATTGTGGCTTTTTTACTTATTTACACACACACACACACACACACACACACACACACACATTTTTTTTATATATTTATATATATATATATATATATATATATATATATATTTTTTTTTATATATATATATATTGTGTGTGTTTTATTGTGTATATACACACACAAAATATATATATTATATATTTATATATATATATATATATATATATATATATATATATATATATATATATATATATATATATATATATATATATAATATATATATATATATTTAATTATTTTTACTCATTTTTAAATTATTTTTATTTATTTATTTATTCGTTTATTTATATTAATATATTTTCATTTATTTATTGCCTTTTTATTTATTTATTTCATTTATTCATTTGCTTATTTTTGTTAATTTCTCTATTTATTTTTATTTATTTATTTAGCTTTATTTATTCATTTACCTGTTTCTTTTTAATTTTTTATTTATCAATTTATTCTTATTTGCTGATTTATATTTTATTTTTATTCATCTTTTACCATTTATTTTTTAAAATAATTTACTTAATTATTTTGCTATTTTTATTGTTTTGTTTATTTTATTCATATGCTTTTACTTGTTTTAATGAATTTATTAATATATTTTATTATTTATTTATTTATGTATTGATTTGTTTTACTATTAAAATATTTTGTTTCATTTTATGAGTTATTTATTTCAATCTAATTTTATTCCTTTTTATTTTATTTATTTCCATTTATTTATTTTTTATGTGTTTGAATATATTTATTTATTTTTCTACATTTTCATTCATCTATTAATTTCATTTTTATTTATTTGTTATTTTATTTTTTATTTCAATTTCTATTTTATCTTGTATTTTAATTTATTTGTTTTAATTAATTTATTTTAGTTTATTTCCATTCAGTGTTTATTTTCTTTATATATTTGTCTATTTTTATTTATTATTTTAATTATTTTTACTATTTTTATTATTGTTATTTAGCTAATTTTTTATTTATATTTTATTTGTTCTTTATCCTTTTACTTCAGTCAATTTATAAATCTATTGCGTATTTTTAAATTCTTTTTGACCTATTTTATCTCCTCATTTTTATTTATTTTCATTCTCATGTTTATTTTCTTTATTTACTTTTATTTATCCTTACTAATTTTATTTATCTATTTTTTGTTTATTAATTTTTTTATTTATTTATTTATTTATTTCTTTATTTATTTATTTAGTTGTTTTTATAAATTTTCATTTATCTATATATTTTGTTGTTCATTTATTTATTTTTTTATCTATTAATTATTTGTTTTTTACTCATTAGTATCTGCATCTATCTCTTATTTATTTATTTTTTGTGTATTATTAATTTATTTTAATTTTCTTTTATTCATATATTTGCTTATTAGATTTATATATTTTTTTATATATCTATTTTAATATTTATTCATTTCTATTCACTCATCCATTTATTTGCTTATGTTTAGAATTTATTTTATTTAATGCTTTTTAACTTTCATTTATTTAATTTATTTATTCATTTCTTTATTTTCAATTATTTACTTATTATGTCTATTTGTTTATTTTAGTTTATTTATTTATTTTTATTAAATTATAACTATTTATTTTTACTGAATAATATATAATCATTTAATTATTTATTTTATTAAGTTTTCATTTATTTTTGTATTTATTAATTAATCATCATTTATGTTTATTTATTTTTAATTGGTCTATTTATATCTATGCTTTTAGTTCAGTTATTTTTCATGTATTTATTTTTATTTGTTTATTATTTTTATTAATGTATTATTATTAGATATTGATTTATTCATTGTTTATTTTGAATTATTTATTCATTTACTTTTATTCATTTATTTTTTGATTATCTATTTTTCTATCCTTTCATTTATTTTTGTCGATTTATTAGATTTCTTTTATATATACTGTAATTTCTATTATTTATTTATTAATTTATATTTATTTATTGTATGCATTTACTTAAATTTATTTGCTATTGTTATTTGATTTATTTTTATTAATTAGTTAATTTATTAATTATTTTACTATATATTTAGTTGTCTGTTTATCTTTCGATTTATCTACTTTTTTTATTTACATCTATGTGTTTATCAGTTTTTTATCTGTCATTATTTATTTAGTTTCGTTTATTTATCTGCTTATTTATATATTCATTTATTATTTGATTTATTTGAATATTCATTTTGCATTTATTCCTATTCTTTCCTTTTTTTGTTTGTTTATAACTTTTTATTGATTTATATTTATTTACTATTCATCTACTGTCTATATATTTATTTTTATATTACTTGTATTTTTTCCAAAGTTTTATATGTTTTGTTGTTATCTATTTTTGTATTCTTATTTATTTATTTCTACTGATTTTTTATTTTAATTTTTTAATTCTTTGTTTATTTATTCCTTTTTAGTTAATTATTTATTAATTTTTTCATTAATTCGTATTTTTTATTTTAGGTTCTTTTTATAAATAATTTTTAGTTTATTGGTATATTATTTATGTATTTATCATTTGTATATCCTTATATTTTTATTTTATTATTTATTTATTTTTCTTCTTTATAATCTTATGCATACACACACACACACACACACACACACACACACACACACATATATATCTATTTATATATATATATATATATATATATATATATATATATATATATATATATATATATATATATATATATATGTATATATATATATATATAATTATTAGTTAATTTTTATTTTTATTTATACTTTGTATGTTCATTTACTTATTTATATTTATTGTTTATTTATTTAAATATTCATGTATGTGTATATATATTTCTATGTACTTTTATATATTTTCTTTTACTGTCATTGTTATCTATTTATTAATTAATTTATTTTTATATATTTTTTATATTTTATTCCTTTATATTTGTTTATTAGTCAAATTTTAGAATTTATCTATACATTTCTAAATTTAGTTTTTATTTTGTTTAATTAATTTATCTGTACTTGTTTACTCATTTATTTATTTTCTTTGTTTTTTCACATATTAATTTGTTTCTTTTATTATTTTTGTATAGATTTGCATTTTCTATTTATTTATTTTTTTATTTACATAATATTTATTTATTTTTCATTAATTACTTTAATTTGTGTTTAACTTGTTATTATTCATTTATTTATTTTTTAGCTTTTTATTTTTTCATGTAATTTCCATATATTTATTTATTTACTTCTTTATCTATTATGTTTGTTTGATATTATTTATGTATTTTTGTTCTGTTTATTTAATAATTAATCTGATTACATTTATTTATAAATTCAGTTATTTATTTTTATTTATTTATATATTTCCTTATTTTATTTATATTTATTTATATATTTCCTTATTTTATTTATATTTATTAATTGATATATTAATTAATTTGTTTTTCTTTATTTCTTTATATTTATTTACGAGTATTTTTATTTATTTATTTACAAATATATCTATTCAATTTCTTATTAGTTAACTTTTATTTTTATAGTATTCAAATCATTAATTAAAATATTTATTAGTATATTCATTTATTTTTCATTTATTCAATTGATTTTTTTTATTCATATGGTTTCTTTTACCTATTTATTTTTTATCTTTTTTGTTTATTTATCAAATTAATTTTTTATTCATGTTTATATATTTATGTTTATTTATTTATTTATTTTATACATTTATTTTTTATTTATATTCTTATTCGTTTATTCTTTTTCAACTTATTAAGATTTTTTATTTCAATCTATTTATCTATTTTTTTTATTTTTTTCTTTAATTATAATTTATTCTTCTTTCTCATGAATTTTTTATGAGTTTTTATTTATTTGACTTTTTATTATTTATGTCTTATGCATTTATTTCTTGTATTTATATATTTATTTGTTTATATGAATATTTATTTATTTTTAATTTATCTATTTTTATTTACTTATCTTTATTTACTAAATTTTATTATTTATTTTTTATCTCTTCATTTGGTTTCGTTTCTTTTAATTGTTCATTATTTATATACTGTATATATATATATATATATATATATATATATATATATATATATATATATATATATTTATATATATATATATATATATATATATATATATATATATATATATATATATATATATATATATATATATACAGTATATTATATATATATCAATTTATTTTCATATTTATATATTAATTCAGTTTCTTATTTTTTATTTATTTTCTTAAATTTTTATTAATTTTTATATTTCTTTCTTAATTTTTTGTTTGTTTTTATTTTTTAATTAGTTTATTATTTTTCAAATTTTTGTGTCATTTATTTGTTTTCAATGATTTACTTTTTATTAGATTCTTTTTATATCTATTTATCTGTAATTTTAATTTATTTGCACTTCCCGTTCATTTTTATTTAAAAATTTGGTTTTTAAATTTTTATATATTGATTTATATATTTTGTATTTATTTATTTATTCTTTATTTATTTATTTTTATATTTTTATGTATTATTTTTATTCTTTATTTATTTGTTTATTTATTTACCTATTATTTTAATTTCCTTTTTTATTTACTTTTTTATTATTATCTATTTATTTTTTATTTGTTTTAACACTAAATTGTTTATTTTTCATTTATTGTTTTTCATTTATATTTTTATTCAGTTATTCTATTAAATTATTCTTATTTCTGCATTTATTTATGTTTTGTTGTTAATTAATTTATTTAGTTTCTTATTTATTTATTTATTTATTTAAATATCAAGTTTTATTCATTATTTTTATTTATTTAATTTCCTATTCATTAATCATTTTAATTTTTATTAGTTTTTATTTTATTTTGATTTTTTTTCATTATTTTCAAAGGTTTATCCGGTTTTATATATATTAATTGAGTTTTTTTTACTTAATATGTTTGTTTAATTCTTTTTATTTATATTTTTAATTATTTTTTATTATTTTTTATTTATTTTAAATTATTTTTTCTTATTTTATTTCATATTTTAGATTAATATTTATTTGTTTTTTATTAATTTTTCATTTATTTTTGTTTATTTGTTTATGTTTATCAATAAATTAATATATTTCTTTGTTTTTCAATTATTGAATTGTTTCTTTCAATTATTTTTTCCTTTTTATGTATTTAATTATTTCTTGCTTACATATTTCTTTTTTTTTAATTTAATGATTTAATTTTAATTTTTATTTATCTTTTATATTTCTTATTCATTTTCTTTGTTATTTATTTTTTATTTTCTATTTTTTATTTTTTTATTATATTTATTTATTCATTAATTTTAAATAATTTATTTTAATTCTCATTATTTATTTATTCTCTTAACTATCTATTTTTATTCTTATTTCTTTATTTATGTTTGTTTTATTTATTTTCTTAACTATCTATTTTTATTCTTATTTTTTTATTTATGTTTGCTCATTATTTTTTCTTTTGACTATTTAATTAAACGTCAACTATTTATTTAATTGATTTATGTATATATATATATATATATATATATATATATATATATATATATATATATATATATATATATATATATATATATATATATATTTTTATGGGTAGACCAGTACTTGATAAATTTATTTTTATCGCGACTAGTTTTTATTTTTTTTATACCCACCATCAGGCATCTTTTTTTTGATAAATAAATACAATAAAAAAAACCTCATTAAACTGAAATGAAATAAAATTAAACACACCAGAACTAACTGACAAGAACTAAAATTGGACAGTACCTATTCATCGATAAAAGCAAGAGTCAAGAGAGGAATAAAAGGCAAATACAAATACTGACCTTTCATTACTATAAAATGATGGTTTTTCACTGGTGGTATATAACGCTTCAACTGTGGTTAGCTCTCCATCACTAGATCGATTGGCTAATATAGAAAAGGAAACTATACTCAGATCTGGATGGTCATGCTGATGGGAATGCCGTGAGCATTCCCATCAGCATGCTCATCCTGTAAGTATAGATTCTCTTTCTATATTAGCCAGTCGGTCTAGTGATGTAGAGCTAACCACAACTGAAACATTATATACCATCAGTGAAAAACCATCACTCTGTAGTCGTGAACGGTCAATTGAGTTGCTTTGTTTTTAATACCGTGTCTATCTTATGTGACTATCTTTGTATTTGCCTTTTATTCCTCTCTTGACTGCTGCTTTTATAGATGAATAGGTACTGTCCAATTTTATAGTTCTAGTGTGTTTAATTCTATTTTATTTCTAGTTTAGTGAGCTTTTATTAAAAATTTATTTGTTAATTTTTAGACTCCTGATGATGGGGTATGTTACAGCCTCGAAACTAGTCGCGATAAAGAATGCTTACTCAAGTACTGGTCTACCCATTCCTTATTCGACTCCGCTTTCCACGAAATTCTTCTGTTGCATATGAATATATATATACACACACACACACATATATATATATATATATATATATATATATATATATATATATATATATATATATATATATATATAATATTTATATATATTTATACAGCATATACATGTATATGTACAGGTGTATATATATATATATATATATATATATATATATATATATATATATATATATATATATATATATATATATATATATATATATATATATTTATTTTATATATATATTAAATAATTTATTAATCTACTAGTTCATTTGTCCTATTTATTTTCTGTTCATACATTGTTTTTTGCTTTTTATATTTATTTTATATTCAGTTTTATATATTTATTTCTATTTACTTATCTATTTACTTATTTTTATTTTATTCTTTTATATATTTATAATATCAATAATAAATATTTATATTTTCTTATTTATTTTTTCATTTACTTATTTTTATTTATCCTGTTATTTTTGTTTGCGTTCTATTCTCATTTATCTATTTATTTATTTATCAGTTATTTATTTTTATTAATTTATTCTTATTTATTTATTTATTAGCATATCTTTATTCATTTACTGTTTGTCTTTAAATTTAATTACATTTAACTATTTTTTCTTCCTTTATATATTCCTTATTATTTATTTATTCTGTTTATTTATGTAGACATTTTTATATATTTATCTATTAATGCATTTTTTCTTTATTTAAACTTTTGGTTTTTATACATTTATTTATTTAGTTATTTATTTATATTTTTCTGTTTTATTTTCTGTTTATTTTGATGTGTTGGTTTTCTATTTATCTATTTAATGACTCATTTATTTATTCTAATTAATTTATTTATTTACTTTTATTAATTTATTTATTTTTATTTAATCAACCATTTATTTTTCTACTTTTTGTTTATTTTTTAAAATTATTCTTATTTAATAATTTTTTATTTTCATTTATTTATCATTCTATGTATTTATTTTCTTATTTGTTGTTTGCTTTTTATATTTATTTGTCTGTTTATTTATTTATCTAGTTTCATTCATTAGTTTATTCTTTTAATTATATTTTTGCTTTATATTAAATAACTGATATATCTGTTCTTTCTTTATTTCTATTTATTTAGCTATACATTTTATTCATTTATTTATTCATATATTTTATCATTTATTGGTTTTTTTATTTGTGTCTGTTTTTATTTGTTGATTTTTTTTCTATTTTTGTTTCATTTTCTAATTCTATATATTTTGTAATTATTTCGTTTTATTTGTTTTTATTTTATTTCGGTTGTTATGTATCCATTTTTATTTATTTATTTATATATTTTTATTTATTATTTTGTTATTTCGCTAATGTATATGATTACTTTTTACATTTTGTTTAATTATTTTTCTTTTTTCTATTTTTATAGTTTTTTATCGCTTTTTTCTGATTAATTTTTAATTACTTTTTTATTGTCAGTCATTCTTTTTACTTCTTATCTTTTTGTTTTAATTAATTTATTTATATTTATTCTTTTATATATTTTATTTTCTATTTAGTTTATTTTTCCCTAATAATTTTAGTTATTTATGTTTGCTTATTCATTTCCATTTTTTATTCATTTAGTTATTCATTTACCTTAATTTTTTGATTTTCAGTTGATTTATTTTTTATTTACTTTTATTTTATAATTATTTATTTTTTTAATTATGTATTTCTATTTCTCTATTGATTAATTTATCAATTTTTTTATTTTTTATTCATTTTTATTTATATAATTACTTATTCAATTTCTTCTTTTAGTTTTATTTTTACATTTATTTATTTTCATATTTTAATTTATTTCTATTTACTTTTTTGTTTATTTGTTGAGTTTTACTAATTTTCTTTATTTCTGTAGATTTATTAATAAGTTTTATTCTTTTGTTTTGTATTTCAGTTTATTTCTATTAATTTATTTTTATTTCATTATATTTTTTGTATTTATTAATTTTTTATGGTTGATACTTATCTATTTGTTTATTTTGTAATTTTGTTATTTTTTATTTATAATTTAATTATTAAATACTTACCTATTTATTAATTCATATATTTATTTATTTATTTAGTTTTATTTGTTATTTTCTACATTTTTTTAGTCTTATTAGTTCTTATTAATCCACTTATCTATTTTTAGTGTTATGTTTCCATCTCTTAATGCACTTATGTTTATTATTTTCATTTACTTCTTTTTACTTGTTTATTTGTATTAATTTATTTTTAGTTATATCTATTCACACACACATTTTTTTACACACACATATATATTTATATATATATATATATATATATATATATATATATATATATATATATATATATATATATATATATATTTAATAATTTATTTTAAATTATTTATTTAAATAGTGTTATTGAATTCTTTGATTATATTATTTATTTATTCTATTTTTATTTATTTATTCTTATTTATTTGTTAGATTTTGATCTTTATCTCTTTATTTTTAATATTTTTTATTTATTGTTATTTATCTAGATATATTTATTTATTTGGTTGAATAATTGATTAATCAATTAATTATTTAGGTCCATTAACTAAAATTTTAATTTTTAATTTTTATCGGTTTATTGATTCATTTATAGTTTTTTTCACCTCAATTCATTCATTTGTATTTATGTATCTATTATTAATATTATTTATTTATTTATCTATTAGCATACTTATTTACTAATTGATATATTGTAAGAATGATCTTTTATTTATTTTTATTTTTTCTGTAATTATTTGTTGTTATAGACTTTCTGTTCATGTATTTTTTGTTTATTCACGTTTATTACTTTTTATTTATATTTATTAATTTATTTTTAATTATCTTTATCTCTTTTTGCTCTTCCTTTATTTAATGTTATTTATCGATAAATTTATTTAGATTTATATATTTCTTTATTTTGTTATTTATTTTTATATTTTTGGCATTTCCTTTTTTATGTATTTTCTATTGTTTTTAACTTTTTATTTATTTGTTTATTTTTAATTTTTATTCCTTACCTTATCTATTTATTTATTGTTTTTTATATTTTTATTTACTGTTTTTTATTTATTTTTGTTTTCTTTTCTGTTACCTGTATAATTGTTTATCTTTTTTTAGTTATTTGTTTATTTTTATCTTATTCATATTTTCAATAATTTATTTTCATTTATATAGATATATATATCTGGTAATTTTCAATGATCCCATGGATGAAAAACATTAGGGATTCATATGAAAATATTTTCTTTTCATTTAGGAGTGGATATATATATTTATATATATATATATATATATATATATATATATATATATATATATATATATTTATATTATATGTATATATATATATATATATATATATATATATATATATATATATATATATATATATATATACCTGGTATTGGAATGATGAAGTGAAAAGAGGTGGTAAAAGCCAAAAGAGATGCAAAAAAAGATCCGGGAAAAGTATGGACAGCAGAGGATAAGGAGAGGTACCAAAGATATAAGAAACAGGTAAAGAAGGTAGTTGCACAAGAAGAGGCAAGAGCATTAGATGACATATGCGAAGAGCTGGAAACACCTGAGGGGGAGAGAAAAATTCACAGAATTGCTAAGTCGAGGGACAAGAACACTGAAGACTACTCCCATTTAAAACAGGTTAAGGATGGGAATGGAGTGGTTTTATGCAACGAGGATAAGATAAAGAAGGGATGGAAAGAATATTATGAACCCCTGTTAAATGAAGAAAATCCTAGAAAATTCTTTGAAGATTGATTCCAGAACATTGGTATGACACATACTATTAGCAAGAAGGAAGTAAAGAAGGCGTTAAAGAAGATGAAATATGGTAAAGCAATAGGACCATATGGAATTCCTGCAGAGGTGTGGAAGAGCCTGGGAGAAGAAGGAATAGACATGCTGTGGGACATAGCAAAGAAAATATACAGTCAGGAAAAGATACCAAAAGAATGGAGAGAAAGCTTTATTGTCCCTGTCTATAAAGAGAAGGGTGATATCCAGGATTGTGCAAACTACAGATGAATAAAGCTAATGTCTCACACCATGAAAATCTGGGAAAGAATAGTGGATCAAAGAATTACAGAAGAAACATCTGTAGGTGAAGAACAGTTTGGTTTCATGCCAGAAGAGGAACGACAGATGCAGTGTTTGCCCTCTGATAGATGATGGATACACATCGGGAAAAGCAGAAAGGACTGCACATAGTATTCATAGATCTGGAAAAGGCATATGATAGAGTCCCACTCCAAGAGGTCTGGAGGTGTATGCGAGTAAAGGGAACACAGGAGAAGTATCTGAGGTTGGTCCAAGATATGTATGAAGGAGCAAAAACTCAGATTAGAAGCAGTGTTGGGTTAACTGAATGGATACCAGTAAGAGTTGGTTTACATCAGGGATCTGCTTTAATTCCATACCTTTTTGACCTGATAATGGATGTGATATCTCAAGAAATAAGAGATCAATCTCCCTGGTGCATGTTGTTTGCTGATGACAACATGTTAAGCAGCACCAACAGAGGGGTAGTGGAGTCAAAATTAGAGCAATTGAGGAAGGTATGGAAGGCAGAGGATTAAAGATCAGTAGGAAGAAGACTGAACACCTAAGTTTTAATGAAGACCAAGGCTCTGAGATTAGTATGGAAGGGACAAGGATGAACCAAATAGAAAAATTAAGTATCTTGGTTCAACGGTGGCTGATGATGGAAATTTGGATGTAGAAATAACACACAGAGTGCAGGCTGGATGGAAACATTGGAGAAAGATGTCAGGTGTTTTGTGCGACCGCAGACTCAACATAAAGGTTAAAGGAAGAGTGTATAAGACAGTAGTGAAACCAGCTTTGATGCATGGAGCAGAAACATGGCCGGTAAAGACAGTGCAAGAGAAGAAATCTGATGCGGTAGAGACGAAAATGCTCAGGTGGATGTGTGGAGTAACAAAAATGTACAGGGCCAAAAATGAAAGAATAAGAGGAACTACTAAAGTCGTAGAAAGAAAGCCCAAGAAAGAAGACTGCTGTGGTATGGCCATGTGATGAGAAGGGATGAGACATATGCAGGGAGGAGAGTGATGCAGATGGAGGTGCCTGGTGGGAGAGCAAGAGGAAGACCAAAGCGAAGGTGGATGGATGTAGTTAGAAAAGGCCTGAGAGACAAACATTTGTCAGAAGACGATGTGTTTGACCGTGCCAAGTGGAGGAAAGCTGTCAGAAACATCGACCCCACAAAGAAGTGGAAAAAGATTCAGAGAAAGAAGATGTATATATATATAGTATATACAGTATGTATATACATATATATATATATATATATATATATATATATATATATATATATATATATATATAATTGAATATGTGAATAAATAAATATTTATGTATTTAATAATTTAATTATAAATAATAAATGATAAATTGACGAATTAAACAAACAAATAAGTATTATTAAGTAAAAATAAATAGATGCAAAGAAAACAAATGATTAAGTAAAAATGAAAAAAGAAAATAAAGAAAAAAAGAAATAAAAATAAATGAACGAAAATGAACGGAGATAAAAAGTTAAGGAATAAAAATCAATAGTATTATTATTATTATTGTTATTCAGGAATGAAGCCTATTGATAAGGAACAAACCCACAGCGGCCATTGACTTGAAATTCAAGCTTCTAAAGGATATGATGTTCTTTAGGAAGAATTAAGAAATAAAGTGAAATACAGAAAGAAGAGATCTCAATCATTAAAAAAATGAATAAATAGATAAACAAATAAAAAGTATTAAAATTCAAGACGAATAGTATTAGAGAAGTAATGCATTGCATTTTCTCTTGAACTTCTGAAATTCCAATTGCACGACATCCTCTGGGAGGCTGTTTCACAATCCAGCGGTGTGAGGAATAAATTTTCCTCTGAAACTGAGTTCTACAGCGAGGCACATTTATTGCATATTGATGCTGCTGTTCAACGAATCTGGTTGCTCTCGGCAAGAAAAGGTGATCAGGGATCAATTGTGAACGTGAAAGACCTCTGTTGAAATACAACTTATGAAAAAGTGACAAACAAGAGACCATCCGTCGATGGTCTAAGTCATAACTGCTACTATTAGAAAACAGAAACCGACCACCACAAACCACTCTATCTAAAAGAGATAAATCTCTGGTAGAAGCAGACATCCACACCGGAGAACAGTATTCCAGTAAAGGAAGCAGAATTGAACTAAAACAAGTTGCATTGATTTCATTACTGTTATAAAAATATGATAAATAAAAATGTAATAAATAATTTTCATTTATATTTATTTTTCATTTTTTATATATTTATTTTATTTATTTATCCTATTTCTATATTTCTTTTTAATAGTTTATTGATTTATCAATTCATCCTACTTATTTCTTTTTACTTTTCTATCTCTTTATCTATTTTATTTGTACTTATTTATTTGTAATTTATCCATATTTTATATGTTTTTATATAAATATCTTTTATTTAATTATTTGTTTGATATTTTATTCTAGTTTTTATATATTTGTTAGTTTTGTTTTGTTTTATTTACTCATTTATTTATTCATATTTACCTGTTTATTTATCTATTTACTTTTATAATTTCATTCATTTCTATCTCATTATTTATTAATTTTTATTTTTATTGCATTTTTTAATTTATTTTTTATTGTTCTGTTTTAAGTTCTATAGTTTTTCATTTATTTTTTATTTTCTATTCATTTAGTTATTGTTTTGATGATTGATTTATATATTTTATTTATTTATGTTTTTCATTTCTATTTATAGTAAATATTCATTTATTCATTTGTTTATGTTTTTATCCCTATATTTTAAAATTTATTTATTTGTTTTTATTGATTAAGTGATTTACTTATTTTGGTGTTTTTTATTTATATTTTCTTATATATATTTTAATATGTTATTTATTCTTATATCAATTTTTTGTTTAATTACTTATTCCTATTCATTCATTTTTTATTTTGCTTTATTTATTGAATTGTTTTTATTGATTTATTGATGTTTTACTTTTATGTATTATTTATTTATTTTCTCATTTATTTACTACTTTTTTATCAGTTATTTTGATCTATTATTAATTTATTTTTATTGAGTTACTTATATTTATTAAATTTTCATTATTTTAATATATTTAATTTTTTATTTTACTTAGTTATTTATCTACGCATAGATTTTTTATTTATTTTTATTAATTTATTTATTCTTATTTTCTATTTATGACTTGATATATATATTTGATTAATTTTTTCATATTAATTTTATTTATATATGTTTTTATTTATTTATTTAGCTATTTATTAAACTTCGTTTACATTTACATTTATCTATCCATTCGTTTATTTATCTACTTATTTTTATTTATTAGTTTTATCTTTTTTATTTCTTTATCTTTATTTGCTTATATGCTCCTATCACCGATTGATTTATTCATTTATTTTATAATCTTTAATTTATATATTTATATTTATTTATTATCTTCCTTTTACTTAATATTTTTATTTACATATCTTTATTTATTTTTCTATTTATTTCTATATTTTATATATCTATCTATCTTTACTTATTTATTTCTTTTATTTTTACATATTTGTTTTCATATTTTTTACATTTTTCTTTGTTTTTAAGTATTCTTATTCTTTTCTATGTATCATCTTATTTGCTTGTACATTTTTTGTATGTATTTATTGATTGATTTTTCTTTATCAATTTTTCTTTATTTTTTCTCTAACTATTCATTTTTATTTATCTGTTAATTTATTTTAGTAATGTATTTATTACCTTATTTTTAGAATTTACTTTTCTGTTTTTAGATATTTTTTTTATTGGTTTCTGTTTATTTATTCCCCTTTATTTTTAATTCATAATTTTTTCCTTTTTTTAATTGTTTATTTATTTTTATTTTTGTATTCATTTTATTCATTTATTTATTTACTTGTTTGTTGTGTTGCCAGTTTTCACAGAAATGATCAGTCAATGCTTATTCATTTGCTTATTTTTCATTTTTGTTTGTATTAAATCTTTTGTTTATATTTATATACTACATCTTTTATATATTCATTTGCATTTATCTTTTTAATTTATTATTATTTGATTTCTTCTTTTTTCCTTTTTTTATTTGTTAATTTTTCTCTTTATTTTCTGGTTGTTATATATTTATTTTTTATTTATTTGTTTAATAATTTATTTTTATATATTTATTTATTTATTTTTTATTAATTTTATCATTCATTTTTATTCTTTATTAGCATCTTAGTTTGTTTTTCTTTTTATTTTTATGTACTTATTCTTATTTAACTATTCATTTATATATTTATTTTCAGTTCCTTATTTATTTATTTCAATTTATTTATTTCGGAAGAAGGGCCTCTCTCCAAGACACCTCATCAAGCAGACTGTCCATTTGGACGCCCTTGAGTTCGTGTCATAGTGTCTCAGTCATTCCAATGAGTTTCTTTGTAGCAGCAGGTAAATTATACAACAGTTGTCCAAAGTTCATTTTTTATTTTCGTAAAATTTCATTTATTTTTATTCATTTATTTTGTGAATTAAATATTGCTTTTTATTTATTGATTTATTAGTTTAGTTATTGATTTCTTGTTTATAAAATGGTTTATCTATATTTACTTTTTTTATATATATTTCTAAAATTTATTTCTGTTTATTTATTTTCATTTAATTACTTGTTATTTATATTTATTCATTTATTCCATAATTTTCTTCTATTTATTTGCTTTTTATCTGTCTATATCTATTTTATTACATCTATAATTTGATTATTTATTTTTGTTTTACTCTATTTTTTTATTCTTTTATTTATTTATTCTTTTTTATTTATTGATTTTTATTTATCAATTTCATTATTTTTCATAATTCATTTATTTGTTTTTTTATTTGCTTTGTCAATTTTTATTTTATCAGTTATTTATTTTCATGTATTTTTATATGTCTATTTATTACTTCTCTGTTTATTTATTTCTTCACATTTATTTTTAAAATAAAATTTCTTTGTTTTATTAATGAATTTTTTACTTACATATTTATATATTCTTATTTTTTATTAATCATGTTTATATATTTTTATTTTTTATTCCTTTATTAATTTTCATAATTTTTTTTATTTTCATTTAATTTATTTTGCACATTTTTATTCTTTTGTATTTTTCTAATATTTAGTTATTTTTTTCCAATTATTATTTTTATCTATAATTATTTTTCTGTTTATATATATATATATATATATATATATATATATATATATATATATATATATATATATATATATATATATATATATATATATATATATATATATTGTTTTATTTTCATTTATTATTTAGTCATTTTTATTGATTTATTTCTATTCGTCTATTTACGTATTATCATATTTATTTGTTTATTTTGTCAGTGATTATTAAATTTTGTTTATCTTTTTTACATTTTCATTTGTGTATATATTGATGTTTATTTGTTTATATTTTTATTTTTTATTCATAAATTATTCGTTTATATACTAATTTTTAATATTTATTTATATTTATTTATTTATTCTGTTTATAAATTTATTTGCATGCTTTAGAATTTTTATTAACTTATTTCTATTTATTCATGTATTTGATTTTCTTTATTCATTTCTGTTTTATTTTATATGTTCATTTATTTTTATTTATTTGTATTTCTTATTAATCTGTTGTGCCAGTTCTGTCTGTCCGTCCGCCCTCAGATCTTATAAACTACTGAGGCTAGAGGACTGCAAATTGGTATGTTGATTATCCATCCCCCCCAATCATCAAACATACCAAATTTTCAGCCTCAGTAGTTCTTATTTTATTTAAGGTTAATGTTACCCATAATTGTACTTCTGGCAGCGCTATAGGTACCAACAATATAGGCCACCACTGGACCGTGGCTGGGTTTCATGGGCCGTAGCTTAGAGTTTTATGGAACGTGGCTGAGGCTACTACCAGACAGAAAACTCGATTGCGCCGAAGAAACTTGGCCGCATTTTTTACTTGTTTTTATATTCCTTAATTTTATTTTTCCTCATATATTTATTCATTTATATTTATTCACTTATCTATCATTTTTAATTTTTTATTCCTTATTTATCGATTTATTTTTGTTCATAATTTTCACTAGTTATTTAATTTTGTTAATGATTAATTTATTTACCTTTTTCATTTGTTATCATTTATTTTTATTTATTTATTTATATATTTATTTTATTATCTTCATTGATTAAGTTTATTTTACTCAATTTTCCAAAGTAATTTTTAAAATTTATTTATGTGTATCTATTCATTCAATTTTATTTATTTATTTATTAGTATTTGTGTATTAAGTTATTTTAATTTATCAAAAGAAATTTAATTATTTATATCTGTTTTTATATATTTTTATTAATTAATTAACTCATTATTTTTATAATTAAATATTAATTTATGCAGTTTTTTATCTATATCTATCTCCTTACTTGTTTGTTTATTAGTTTTTTCATTTATTTATATTTGTTCACCTATAATATTTATTTGTTATTTATTTATACATGCATTTTCAAATGTCTGTTTATATTTAATTATTTGTCAATGTATTTATTCGTTTATTTTATATTTAATCATTTTTAGATATTTGTTTAGATTTATTTTTTTTATATTTTATTTCTTATTGTTAGTTATTCATTTTCATGATTTATTTTTGTTTATTTATTTTAAATTTGCTCTTTATTTACTTTTTTCGTTTTTGCTTTTTCATATTTATTTATTCAAGTTTATTTTTTTTTATTATTTTTTATTTTCTATATTTTCTTTTATTCATTTACCTTTATCTAATTATTTATTTTCATTCATTCAATTATTAATTCTTTTTCATTTATTTGTATTTTTTATTTAATTAATTAATTTATTTATTTTATTTATTCAGTTTATTTCTCTATTGATTTATTTATTCTTAATTATTTATTTTTATTTATTTCTCCTGTTAATTTATTTAGCTGTTTAATTTTATTGTTGTTATATGTATATTGTCTGTTTATTTATTATTCATTTTTATTTTCTATTCATTTATATACTTCTGATTATTGTTTATCCATTTACTTATTGGTTTTAATATTTCTTTATTTATAGACTTTTATTCTTATTTTTATTTATTTGATAATTTATTTTTATCTCTTGATTCATTTTCACTTGTTTATTTATTTATTTATTTATTTTTTATATTTTTTACTTATATTTACTTTCCTATATTTTGTACCTGTTTGTTTTTATTGATTGATTTATTAAATTTTTTATTATTTTTGTTCACCGATTTATTTTCATTGAATTATTTATTTTTTAGTTTTAATTTATTTATTTATTAACATACATTTATTTGTATGCATTATTTATTGCTATTCATTTACATATTTTTTTGTCCATATTTTAATTCTTACTCGTTTATCTTTTAACTGAAATTTGTATTTATTAACTATTAACTGATTTATTCTGTAATTTTTCATTTATTTATTTTTTATCTATTCATTTTCCATTTAGTTATATTTATTAATTTTATTTATTGTTAAGAAATTATTTATTTCTAATTAAAAAACTTTTTATTTATTCTATTTTATTTATCCATTTGTTTATTCATCTAATTATTGCCTGATTTACTTATTAATTATTTTAGTTTTAATTTACAAACACACACACACACATACACACACACACACACACACACACACACACACACACACACACACACACACACATATATATATATATATATATATATATATATATATATATATATATATATATATATATTTACTAGTTTAGTTTTCTGTTTCTCAGTTATTTTTTTATCCTTTAATGATAAAATGTTATTTATTTACTATGTTTTTATGGCTATTCATTGATTTCCATTTAATTTCCAATGATTTCTTTTTCGTTTATTTTTATTTTTTAAATTATTGATGTTATACTTGTTTATTTACATATATATTTTACTTATTTACCATTTTTAATCTATTTCGTTAATTTAATTTTTCTATTTTTTCATTTTTATTCCATTATTTATTTTTGTATTTTTCTTATTTCTATTTCTATTTATTTTATATTTGCTTATTTTTATGTATTTATAAATTTTCTATTTATTCACTTGTTATTTGTATTTATATTTTAATCAATTATATTTTTTTGTTTTTAGTTCATTTGCATATTTATTCATTTATTCAATTTATTTATTTCTATTGACAAATTTCTTATTTTTTCATTCATTTATTTACTTAATTTGGTCGATTTAATAATTTAATTTTCTTTATTAATTTATTTGATTTTATTTGATTATATTTATTAGCTTTTTCCTTCTTTATGTATTTTATTTTTCAAGTTTATTTATTTATATTTATTTTTTTATCTAGGTAATTTTATTTTTTTATTTCCTATGTATTTAATGTACTTTTTTATTAGTTCTTAATTTTATAATTTTCAGTAAATTTTTTTTATTTTGTTTACTTATTTATTTATTTTAATTTTATATACTTATTTATTTACAGGTTTTTACCTATTTTTATTTATTTTTTATTGGTTATTTTCATTTTTATATTTATTCATTTAGTGTTTTTATCTATTTATGCTATTTTGCTGTTATTTTATTTGTCAATTTATTTATTAATTTCTAATTAATTGATTGATTAATTTTATTTTTTAATTTTATTTTTACTTATGTCATTTTTTAAATAGTTATTTATCATTTAATTAATTTCTTATTTTTTATTCATTCTTTTTCCATTTTCATTTAATAAATTATCCTTTTTTATTGATCATTTATTAATATTTTGTATTATCTGTTTACTTATTTCTATTTATTTCTTTATTTTTATGATTACCATATATTTTTTATTTACTTTTATTTATATACTCATTTATTTATTTACATTTTCATTTATTTATTTTTAATCTTTAATTTATTAATTTGTTTATATAATATTTTTTCATTTATTCTTATTTTTTCCAAGTAATTATGTCTTTATTTATTTATTTATCTGTTCATGTTGTTTAATTTCTGTATATATTTATTTCTATCTATTTATCATTTTATATATTAATTTTATTTTTACACATATTACCTTATAATTTGTTCATGTATTTTCTTATATTTTGATTGATTTTTGTTTGCTTATTCATTTCCTTTTATTTATTTAGGTTAAAATTTTATCTATTATTTTTTAAAATTAATTTTCCATGTATAAATATTTGTTTTTCATTTTTTATTTATTTATCTTTTATTTGCCTATTTCTAAATTTTTGTTTATTTTCTTGTTTTATCAAGTTATGTCTATTTGTTTTTCCGTTTTTATTTTGTAATTTCTATAATTTATATCTATTTATTTTTATGACATTTATTTTTTAAATAATTATATTTAGTTTTTATCTTTTTTATTTGTTTTCATTTGGATATTTTTTTATCTTATATTTATCGATTTTTATTATTTATTTGTTTATTGTGATTCATTTGTAAAATAACTATTTATATTTGATTAGTTAATTCTTTTTTTTATTTCTTTATTTAACTAAATTTTTATTTTCTCTTCATTCTTACTTTTGTATTTTTATGTTTTGTTCATTTTAATTTTATATTTATTTTTTAGTTACTTTTCATTTTTTGTTTCGTTTATTTTTATATCTATTTTTTGTTATCTGCTAAATATTTATTTCTTTGCTTTTTTCTATATTGGTTTTTATTTATACATACATTTATATTTATTTATTTCTTTTTATTTAGGAATTTTTTATTTTCTCTATTTTTATTTATATTCATTTATGAATTTTTATTTATTTTCCATAAAGTTTTTATTGCATTTATAGAATACTTCCTTTTTATTTTTATTTATCAATACTCTTTTTGTATATTTATTTTGTATTTATTAATTTTATTTATTTATTTTTATTCTCATTTGTTAATTTATTTATTTCAATTTTTATATTTTTGTTTATTTATATATCTATCTATTTTATTTATTTCGTAATTATTTTCATTTATGTAATAGTTTGTTAAAATTTTTTTATTATTATTCTATGTATTTTTTGCATACATAATTCTTTTCTATTTATCTTTTATTTGTTTAGTCAAAAGGACGTTTGTAACACCTCCCCAACAAAGGAAGACATTACACACCCCTTTCAGGCGTGAACGTCTAGAAGCTTTTTATGGATTGATAAACATGACTCTCTCTCTCGTCTAATATATCTCGAATAGGTCTTAAACTAAAATCATGTCTACATGCAGAGGTTACTCTAGACAACTCAACATATAGGCAATAAACTGTGACTTATAGCGAATACAAATCATGAATGACACAAGATCAAAACCAGTAATAATATTTAATTTCCACATTTTAATTTTAATGCAGACTTGCCTCTTAAGCATTACATCTTAGCTAGGTGAATCATAACATACAGTTCCATTCAATAATCATGGACTGTGGTTGATTTGATCAGACAACCTTTGTCTGATGTTTTACAAAAATGCTTATGCTAACCCATACACAAGATGTTGCAACTCATAACAGTGCAAAAGGGGAAAAAGCAAAGAAAAGCAATGGTAAACAAAAGGGGATTTTTAACTAAGGTAACTTTAGTAAATGGGAGGAAAATTATAAGTCACAAAATTTAACTAGTAGGGAGCAACTTAGTTGCTGCCTCTGGAAATAGGCACTAAGTACTCAGAAAAGGAAAGACACTACTCCCGTAGGGTCTAAATCACCTTTGGGCATTACTGTCACGATAGGACGTCGGCAATCTTATTTTTTGTTCCTTGGATATGTTCTATTTTCCACTTGTAATCCTGCATGTCTAAGTTCCATCACATTAAACATTTATTTTGGCTTCGGAATCGGGTTAGGTACCTCAAAGGGTTGTGGTTTGTGAGGACAGTAAGTGGGAACTTGTGATCAGCATGATAGCCTTCATAGTGCTTCATTGTCAACACCATACCCAGCAATTCTTTCTCTATTGTACTGTAGCAAGTCTCAGCTGGGTTAAGTTTCTTTGAGTAGTATGCAATGGGATGGAGGATGCCATTGGTAATCTGGAACATTACGGCTCCAATTCCTATATCACTGGCATCTACAGTCATGATAAAATGAGTCTCGTAGTCTGGGGTGTTCAGTACTGGTTTGTTTGTCAATATAGCTTTGAGATTATCATAAGCATCTTGGCATTCTTATGTGCATGTGAAAGTCTTATTATCCTTGAAGAAATTTGGGATGAATCTTCTAAAACACTGCGCCATTCCTATGAACCTTTGTGCTTCTTTCTTTGTTCGAGGGTAAGGCATATCCTTTATAGCTCTGATGTTTGCATCTTTTGGCATTATTTTGCTGCTTCTGACAATGTGTCCTAGGTAGGTAATTTTAGTGGACCCAAACTGGTACATCTTCAGGTTTATCACAAGGTTAGCATGCTGAAGTGCTTTAAGAACTTTTGCGATGATACTTAGATGTTCTTCCCAAGACTGGGCATAGATTAGTATGTTGCCCAAGTAGACAACACAATTCTCGATGCTGGCGAGGACTTAGTTCATTAATCATTGAAAACAACCAGGTGCGTTCTTCAATCGGTTAGTGGGCGCGACTCCACTGAAAGGGGTACTTGCCGATAACCCTTCTTAAGGTTGATTTTACTTAAGGGGGTGCAACCTAAGCTGTCTATGCACATGTCAATGTGGGGAAGGGGGCACTGTTCAGGTTTCATGACTTCATTCAATTTCTTGAAGTCAACACACAATCAGTCGCCCCGCCACCTTCCTTAGGTACTAGTACTACTGGGGGATGACCAGGCACTGTCGCTATCTTCAATCAGGCCTAATTTCAATTGCAATTCCACCTGTTGCTTAATACTTTCCACCTTGTGTAAATTTCCTTTGCAGAATCTTTGGGATATTGGTCGTGTGCTCTCCTCCAGGTTGATATGATGCTCGAGGACTGTAGTACAACCTAAGGTGTCTTAAACAACAGATTCATGCTGCAGCAGTAAGGACTTGACGTCGTTAAGCTGCTCGTCTGTCAGCCCAGTGGTAATGTACTGGAGACTTGCCAACACCTGTGAGCTGGTGTCTGGTGGCTGGGAGGTTGTGACCATTCTGACCACAGCAGGCTGAGATGGTGAGGGATCCTCCTCCTCCTCCTCCTCCTTCTCCCTCATCTTATAAGGTTTCAGCAAGTTGATATGCAGCCACTTTGCTAGCCTCTGCCCACAGTTCATGAGGTAATTCAAATTTCCTCATTTCCCCAATATCTTGTGAGGCCCCGTGAGCTGGGTCTCTAATGGCCTCAAAGCCCTGATCCTAGGCACCAGGACTTCATCTCCAATGGCAAAGCTCCTTGTTTTAGTTTTGTGGTCAAACTTGATTTTGACCCTTTCTTGTGCTGCAGCTTCATTAGCTTGTACTATTGCCCATGCTGCCCTCAGGCTATTTTGGATGTCGAGTAATTCTTTAGCCCAGTTTGCTTTGTGGGGTTCAGCCCATGCTTCATGTAAAATGTCTATCAGCCCTCTCATGGAATGGGCATATAATAATTCGAACAGGCTACATCCTAGTGTTTCAGAAGGGCTGTGCTGGAGGGCAAACAGCATGTAAGGCAGGTTACCTTTCCAAGTTCTGCCACTCTCGTGTTGGAGTTTAGCTAATGTTGAAGATAGGGATTGATGGAATCGTTCTACTATTCCTTGGCTTTCTGGCCAACAGGGCATCGAATTTATGTGTTTGATTCCATGGCTAGCCATGCTAGTACGAAACTCATGAGGCATAAAAATGCCTCCCTTGATCACTCTGGATTGTGACCAGAAAACAGAATCAGCAAAAGAATTGCAACAAAGCCTTGACAGTGTTCCTGGAGGTTTCACTCCCGACAGGAATGGCTTCAGCTAACGGGTGAATCTATCTATGATTGTCAGGCAGTGGGCATTCCCTGTCTTTGTTTGAGGAGTGAAGTAGTCGACGATGATGTCCTGGAAGGGGATGCCCACCGAAGGAATGTTCTGTAGTTTAGCCTGGAGTATGACTTCATTGGCATTCCCCACCTTCTGGCAGGTAGGACATGATGAAACCTATGTTTTCACTGCCTTTCTTAACCCAACCCAGTAAAATTTGTTGGCAAGTGCCTTTGTGGTTCGGCTGACAGAGAAATGCCCCCTGATCCCATCATGTGCTAGTTTCATCACTTGATTTTGCAGCTTGCTCGGGACTACTATTCCTTTGTGGGTTTTATTGGCAGGCTCCATGGCTTTGTGGAAAATTCGAAAAAAAACTTCATTTTCCACCAAGTATTGATCCCTTGAATAGTTGGATATGGTGGCTAGATCTCGTGGAGCCTCAGCCTGGATGGTCTCTAGATCTGGATCTTCAGCCTGTGCAGCAATGAGATGGTCTCAGTCTAGGCTTGGGTCTTCAGCATCTGCTCCAGTAATCAGGAAGGCAGAGATTCCTGGGGTGGCTCCTCAGAAGGCAGGTCCAGGAACCAAGGGATGTCTCCCATCATGCGCTAGTTTCATCACTTGATTTTGCAGCTTGCTCAGGACTACTATTCCTTTGTGGCTTATATTGGCAGGCTCCATGGCTTTGTGGAAAATTCGGAAAAAAACTTCATTTTCCAACAAGTATTGATCCCTTGAATAGTTGGATATGGTGGCTAGATCTCATGGAGCCTCAGCCTGGATGGTCTGTAGATCTGGATCTTCGGCCTGTGCAGCAATGAGATGGTCTCAGTCTAGGCTTGGGTCTTCGGCATATGCTCCAGTAATCAGGAAGGTAGGGGCCAAAGGCAGAGATTCCTGGGGTGGCTCCTCAGAAGGCAGGTCCAGGAACCAAGGGATGTCTCCCAAACAAATCTCCTCAAAGGATTCCTCTCTGGGAGGATTGTCCTCTCTAGATTCACAGGGTGCTGTGGTCATGCATCGCAGTGGGACCTTAGAGTCTCTCCATTGTAGGAAATCCTGCCCCAGCAGCAGGGTATATCCAGTAGTGAGCTTCTTTGTTACTCCAAACTGATGTTCTCTTGTTTTCAAAGGGTCACCTTGAGCAACAGTAACGCGGACAGTTGGGAGGTCAAACGAGTGGCCATTGAACAAACAGATGGAAATGCATTAGTCCTCCCAAATAGAGGCTTTGGAAGGCACCTGACTTCTCAATATGAGGCTGACTTCCAACCCTGTGTCGACAATGTTAGTGAGCACATAGGGCCGGTCCAGAGCTGTTAAGGGGGAGGGGGAGGGGGCTACAGTCACACCGCCAAACTCTATCCATTTGATGGACCCATGTGTACTGACTGCCATCTGAACTGTCTGGTTTGGGAATATTGGGGGCATCCCACGTAGCATGCAGATGCATGCCTAACCTTCTTGCAATCCTTACAAATGTCCTTACTATAGTCTCTTCTGAAACCTGACCCAGATGGGGTAACGGTAGGGCATTGTCGGGAACCAGAAGCAGCAGGGGTGCTCCGGGCTGGAGTAGTCTTGCTAGACGTGCTTGGATTAGGTTTGTGGTTATTTCCAGGCTTGGATGGGCAATGATCGGCTTTGTGTCAGGCCTTCTTGCACAGATGGCAGAGGAAAGGTTTCAAAGGAAGTCCATTTCTTGGCTGGGCTGTAGATGATGTATACCCTGGTGGACTAAGTTTTTGTGTAAGGTACTTGGATGCAAGTGATGAGTCTCCCATTTGTCAGCCTGTTGGCAGCACTCAGCAACGGTTGCAGGGCATCACTCATGCAGGTATGTAGTGAGGGCACTGTGGGCATAATAGAAAAAAGTCATGAAGCTTTATACGTTCCGCGACAGCATCGTATGTTTTGGCCGAGAGGGATTCCGTCCAGCGGTTGAGATTCAGTCAGTCTAGGTTTGTCCAGCATTCTTTGGTAGGCTACACCAGCTCAGTCTTCACTTCTCAGGGGTAATTTTGTAAGCCTTAGTGATTGCTTGTCTTACGACCATCAGGTATCCTTTGCTTCTCAGAGGACAAGGACCAAAGAGCAATAAACCCCTTTCCTTGGATATGCCGGTTCAAAATAAGTGCTATCTCAGTGGGGTTAGGCTTGTAATTCTTGAAGATCTGTTCGATGTGATTTAGCCAGGCCTCTGGTTCTTCATCTGACCAGGCTTGGATGAGACTGTTCACCCCTTGCAACATGGATGGGGGAACAGCAGAAGTGGGATTTTCAGCTCCAAACTTAGCTATGGCCAGTTCATGAGTTTGCTGGGCTTCTTTCTCCTGTTGGGCTCTAGTTACCTGAGCATCAACCCAGGTGGTAAAGGATTCTCCATAGAGGTTTCTTTCCAGCCCAAGTTCCTGGAAGAGCCTAAAGTCCTCGGCATAAGTCGACACAGTAGATATGCAAAGGAAATGTTAGTAACAGTAATGCCACAGGATGGCACTGGCGTGTTCCAAGGAAAGTAGAGGGGAGTACCAACAAAGGTGGCACTCGTATGTAAGGTTCAGAAGAATGTAGAGTGAGAAGGGCCAACAAAAAGGTGGCACTCGTAGTGGTAAACTCATTTCTCAACTGTCCAACAGACAGACAGAGTGGCACCTAACTGCAGTACTCCTGGAGTACGAAGGTTGGTATGAGCCACTCACTGGCACTCAACAGGTCACAATCAGTGGAAGTCAGGCAACAGCCTACTTTGGAGGTTTGGTTTGCTTGGTTGAGTGTTGGGGCACCAAAAGGCGCGTAAGGTTTGTCTCGCAAGATGCAGGTGTGTTATCAGAACATGGTGGCACTCACAGTGCGAAAACAAGTCCTGCAGGATGCAAATAGCAGATTCAACAATGCTTCAAGTGGCACCCAAAGGTGCATAATGGGTTCTCGAAAGAACGTAGGTGGTGTTCCTAAGAACGGAGGTAACACTTCTCCAAAGTGTGTAACGAGGTGGCACACTCAATGTGTGTAATCAGGTGTTCCAGCAGGAACGTAACAGTGTTCACAAAACACTCAACAACAGGCAACCCAAAGGTGCGTAAGTGGTTCTCGAAAGAACGTGGTTGGCACTCGCAAGTGCATAGGCAGTAGGTCCCAAGGGATGTAACACTGTTCAAAAGAACAACTCAACAAAGTTTGGAGGAATGTACCAAGCAATGGATTCTCCAAACCTAAAACTCGCTGCAAAGCACGAGTTATCACAATAAATGCATATCAAGAAAATTATTCGAAAACAATTAATCGAAAACAATTATTCGAAAACATTTATTCAAAAAACAGCTATTCGAATGGAAAGTTGTTCGAAAGAAAGTTATTCGAAAGGACAATTATACGAAATGATAAGTATTCGAAATGTTGTTTGAACCTTACTCTAATAAGCAATTGTTCAAATAGGCAAATAACTGTTTGAATGTTTGTTTGAACGTTATCCGATTTTCTTAGTTCAAATGTTTGTTTGAACGTTATCCGATTTTCTTAGTGGTAATAAACGTCGTGAAGGACATCAAGCACCAAGGACTTCATTTCTTCGGAATACTGCAGCCCTTCAGTGATGGCCGAATACATTTCAAGTGAAAAAGGCAAGCCTATGCTTAAAATCGATGGTTTCCTATTCGTGAAAGACAAGCAAGTTGGTAACAAGATATATTGAAGTGCAATAAGTTCGCATCGTATTGCAAAAGCCGAACAATTACCAATGATGGTGAAGTGATTAAAGTTCCTCGTGAACATAACCATTCCGGTGATGCTGTCAATACAGAAGTGCACAGTTTTATGAACAAAGTGAAAAGTGATGCGAAAGAAAGCCGTGATTCTCCTCAGTATGTCATTTCTGCAGCTGCATCGCAATTAAGTGAAAGTGCCGCGCAAGCTTTACCACAAATAAGCTCTATAAAAAGAACTATTCACAACGTAAGACAAAAAGAAAGAGCAGTCTTAGCTAACCCAATTCATAGACGGGAAATTGTTTTAACAACTGACCAAACTAAAACTCATAAAGGGGAGCAGTTTTTGCTATATGATTCCGGCCATTACGATGATAGAATGCTTATATTTGCAACTCAGAATAATTTGAGTCTACTTGAGAAGAGTGCAAATTTACAAGTGGACGGAACATTTAAAACTGTACCTCAGTTATTTGAACAATTATATACTGTACATGCTGTGAAGAATAATTACACCATTCCTGTGGTCTACGCCTTACTTCCAGATAAAAGGGCTGAAACTTATAGAAGATTATTTGCTCAAATTAAGTCTATGGTTCCAAATTTACAAGTTTCAACTATAACTTCAGACTTTGAACTTGCAGCTATAACTGCCGTTAAAGAAGAATTCAGCACAGCTTCTCATTATGGATGCCTTTTCCACTTAGGCCAGTGCTTGTATCGAAAGATATGTGATTGTGGTCTGAAAGTGAGATACGATACAGATTCCGAATTTGCTTTAAAAATTCGAATGCCTTTGTCCCCGTTGACAAAGTTACTGAATCATTTGAAGCTTTACTAGATTCAGATATATATCCTCAAGATGTAAATCCTATTTTAGATTATTTTGAAGATTCATGGATTGGTCGTCCTTCAAGACGTCATCGACGTAGTCCTATGTTTGAAATAAGTATGTGGTCTTGTTTTGAGAGTCAATACAGATTTGCCTAGGACTAACAACGCACTTGAAGGATGGCACAGAGCTTTTTTACAGCAAATGTCATCTCATCATCCAACAATATGGAAGTTCCTAGATGCTTTAAAAAGAGAGCAGGGTTTACAAGAAATTCACATTGCAAAAGTAAGAGCAGGAAGCACAAATATGAAGAGTTCCAAGAAATATCGTGACTTGAATGAAAGGATAAAAAAGTTAGTGGCAACCTTTGAAGAGTACTCAGTATTAGAGTATTTGCGCGCTGTAGCGCATAACTTGCATTTATAAGTAAATCTGTTTTATCATGAATCTATTTTAATAGTTTTAGTAATAACATTCATACTTAAAAGATTTCATCCTTTTTGGTATTTTTACACATTTGTTTAAATAAAGAATTTTACATTTCGAATAATTACCATTTCGTATAATTGTCCTTTCGAATAACTTTCTTTCGAACAATTTTCCATTCGAATAATTGTTTTTCGAATAACTGTTTTCGAATAATTGTTTTCGATTAATTGTTTTCGAACAATGTTCACATAATCAATAAATGGGGAGTCTTACAAGGCACAGCAAGATACTTCACACAACGTGTGCCAGGCTTCCAACAGGAATAGTGTAGGTGTTAGGGGTGTGCAGAATGCACTCAGGTTGGCTAGTTATCTAATGAGTTTGTACATAAATCAATAATTTTGGCTGGTGTAAAACAATAGTTCGTAAATGTTCAAAGGTATATGCACAAATCAAAAGACATACATAAAATCACACTGTTCTTATAAAAGGAGAGGTTATAGCTTTTAGTCTTACAAAATCAGTAAATAAATCCCAGGAGCATGTAATAATACCAAACAAACAAGCGTCCTTGTAGCTGGACTACTAGCGAGCTAAAATGAACATTGGAAAGCTTTCACTCGAGATTAGAGTGACTGTCAAAGTTACAGTCTATCAAGTCAAATGATCTACGAAGGTCAAGTAAACAATAGGGGTAAATGAACTCTCGGCTTTGACGTTTGGCCACATGTCGAAAGGTAAGACTTCAGATTCTACTATGAATACTCTAAAACTTGTTGTCATATGAAACACAGAAGGATATTCACATTTACATTATCTTACAGGATTCTTACTGCAGTTCTTGAACTAAGCAATGATAACAATACCTTGTATATGATAGATAATGTTCAGATAATAATTAATTTTAAAAGGTGACTTGACTACTCTGGTGAAATGAATGGGTGGGTAAGTTCTTGTAATAAACACTAGGTGAGTGTTCGGTTGCCGCAAGGGTTTGCCAGAAGGAATTTCTTAGTGAGGAGGTTATCATATGTTTTCAAATGGGGATGAGCACTTTCCCAGGTTGTTAAATCATTAACACTTTATCGTTGCACTTAATAAATACTTAGTCAATCAACTGATACCCGCAGTCTCGTAAACAACACTGCACTCACGCTTGGTAAAGCTACAGTTAAGAGGTTTGTGACAACTTGATCTCAAGGCTATGGAGTGAACAGTGAGCAACCCCTCATGAGGCACAAATTTCAAACACTTATGAATCACAAATCAAAAACATGAAATACTAAAATAAATGTACTTACTTGTTGTGTGCAGTAGTCAATGGATGCCAAACATAGGTTTTGCCATGAAATTGTGTGGAACAACAAGGGAAACTCAGATTAGCCAGTCATAACTATTCTGCTAGTGAGCCGAGTTGTAGGGGGTCATGAATTTCAATCGAAAATTGATATTGCTGCTTGTAACAGAGTTCCAGGGGATCCTGGAAAGGTCGCCACTGTCACGGGCGCAGGGTAACAGGTGCAAGGGTCTATATTTGAAAATGGGTTGTGAGGTAATTATACAAGTGACAAGTACTTAACATAAATTCAGCAATTTACATATCTTATGTCTTTAACATATGAACTAGATATACTAATGCTGCATATACTAAAATAATCATTTTCCTTTATGTTTCCCCCCAACCCCCATATTTGTAACCAAATATACTGTATAAATACACTTTGCAAAATAAAAAACCTTTTACCTTTCCTCTTGTAAATGTACATTTCAGTAGGTTGGCAGCCTACACCCACAGCTTACCATGGTTTTATCACCAATAATATGCTTTGATAGAGCAACTCCCTTATCATTTGTTACCATATTGAATTATATTTTATTTGTTTTACTCATAATTTGATCAATTACACCAAGTATTGCATCATTTATATTGTGCTGTAGACTGGTCTCTTTCAGTGTGATATTTTAAGAACATTATTCTAAAAGTTATCATTATTCTCCTGGTTTATCATGATCACCAATTACTTATTTTGCCTTATCATGGAAACTACATTGCATTTCTGGATGATGGTGTGTCGAAAGCAAATTCATTGTGAGAACACTACTAACAATAAAAAAACTTCGGTGCATCGAGTATTCTGTACAGCATATGATGCTGTATGAAACTCTCAGCTACGGCCCAGTGGTGGGCTGTGCTATTGGCATCTATGGCAGTGCCAGATGGACGGTCATGGCTAACTTTAACCTTAAATAGAATAAAAACTACTGAGGCTAGAGGGCTGCACTTTGGTATGTTTGATGATTGGAGGGTGGATGACCAACATATCAATTTGCAGCCTCAGTAGTTTTTAAGATGTGAGGGCAGACAGAAAAAGTGTGGATAGACAGACAAATAGCCATCTCAATAGTTTTCTTCTACAGGAAATTAAAAAGTAAATAATCATTTTCTGTTTAATTGTAATTAATAATTTTTAAATCAATTTACTTATGTGCGTGTGCATGAGCGTTTTAACATCCACGTGTGGGATTCATCAATATTGACATCACTGTTTGGATCATTTTCTTTCTATTTGGCCCTAATATGATTTTCACATGTATTATAAAAGTACACAAGAGAATATTCCACCTCAAAATTCATGTTTAAAAGCTTCAAGAGAGAAAATGCAGTATGACAATTTTTCTCGTGGTCAGGTCGGCAACGTGACTTTGTTCTGATACTCTGATATGCAGAATAAGCCTAAAGAAACTGACACAAGACGTGCAAATTTCATTCCATGTACAGACTGTGCAAAGTGTACCTGAGACAGACAGGATATCTTGTTGCAAAGGGATTTCCCAGCATCGTTATAATGAACGAACTGGTAACGAATATAGTGGCATTTTTATTCATGAAACAGATCAATGTCAAGTGATAAACTGGAAAGATATAACAATATTGTATAAACGAAGCTATATCTTAAACAGACTGATATCTGAATCATGTTTCATTAATAAAAGTAACAATATGAATCTGAATCCTGGATTTTATAAGGTTGATAATGTAATATAAATGAAATGTTTTCAGAAGCAAAAATGAAAAGAGCCGTTACCCTCGTCAGACGACACAGGAAGGAGTTATATCTCAATTACTCTCCATAATAATGGGCTGTTTAGTTTAATACCCACTTTTGTAAAACTAGCAATTGCGTTATAAGACTAATGTAATGTAAGAGTACTGTACCCTTTTCTTTCCTGTTACTGTTATCACGTCTTGAAAAAGAGGCGAAGGCTCGGTGTCTCCGAATTTTGCTTTCGCCTTTCCTATAAGTGCTTTGTCTATTTTTATACCACAAGGAGCCACTGTGGGCTTGGATGAAAATGCAAATATATATATATATATATATATATATATATATATATATATATATATATATATATATATATATATATATATATTATAATATGAGATTGTGTGTATGTTTTGATTTGATGTCTATGATTTTGAGATGTCTTTATTTCTTACAGATGACAATTGTATTCTGTGTTTTGATATAATTTTCAACTATTTCATATGTTTTGAGGTGACTTTGTAATGTATGATCATTCATGTTTATAACACACTGTGTTTGTGGAAGTTTAAATGCTGTAGAGAGAGAGAAAGATATTTTTGAACCATTATCAGATCGCCACATCCTGTATTGACACACGTGTTTGGGGTGAAGGCAGAAAGGCAAGGGCTACTTTCCTTATCTTGATAAGTTGACTGGCCTCTGCCAGAATGCTTTATTATATGTTTATCATGTGTGTCTGTTCCATAGTTATTAACTTTGTCTATGCCTATTATGTTTCCATAATCTGAGTAGAAAGAATGAGAAAGTGAGAGAGATGAAGTTGACACGTTGACAAGGGGTTTCTCCCATCGTTCGCAAATTAACTTTCTGTGTACACAAGTGTGTGTGAGGGAAATGTCAATCATACAGATAAGAGCTCTGGCATAATTTCTTCTGAGCCTTAGAATTCTCTGTGTGTATTCTGTAGAAGAGGAATAAGGTATTCTGTGTATTCCCTATGTGTATTCTTTGAGTATTCTGGGAGGGCTTGAAGATAAAAGAGGAGTACTAAATGAAAAACAGTTAGTTAGGCAAAAGGGGTTACTGGCATGAGGTTCTCTCTCTGTTCATAATAGGGTGTAAATTTGGGTCATTCTCCCACTACTGTTAGTAATTTTGTGAGTTACTTAAGATATTGGTATTTTACAAGCATTGTGGAAAGTGTATAATAGTGTACCACTTGCAAAAAGTAATGTAATATTTACTGGTTTTTATTATGTTGAGAGATAAAGTGATGTTTTAAGTAAAAGAGAGTTATTATTTTACTAAGAGGTGAGTATACTTTCTTCAAAAGTGAATACTTGTGTTGACTTCTATTATCAATGTTTTAGTGAAGACTTGGGTTTAGTTGTTCAGATTTATGTCTAAAGCTTGAGTGAGTTCTAATGTGTCTTGCTGCTACTATATTTTACTAAGTGCAAAAAACTGTGACTTGGCAGTGTTGTCTTTGAGGAAGTTTTAGAAAGATGTGAGTTTAGCCTTTTTTTTAAAAGTGAAAGTAATCTTTTGAAAGATTGATATAATCTTTAATCATATTTTGTCTTAGTGAAATTGCTGTTGGTATATTTCTATGTTTTGCATATTTCATTCTTATGTGTTTGTGTTTTCATATTAGTCACACAAGTTGAAATGTTTATAATTTCACAATATTTACCCAAAGTTTTGTGTTGGTGATTACTTAGAGTTTTGTTGATGTTAATTTACATTGTTAAGATTTCAGTGCTTACTTATTATTGAGATTTCAGTGAATACCTGTATTGACTCCCATTTATTAATGTTTTAGTGAACACTTGGGCTAATTGCAGATGTTCTGATTTGTACCTAAAACTTGTGTGAAAGTTAATGGTTTGAATTTTACTTAACCAAATTGCTTTCTTGATAAATTAAAGTTTTGCGAATTAATCTTGATTAAGAAATACTTAAATCTTACACTGTTGTCAAGTAATAGTAAATCTTTTTGAGATTGTGAACTCTGCTGTAACTTTTGAACTTAAAAATAAATTTGTCTGTTTAAAGTTTTAAAAGCACAGTGTTTCATTTTGACCACCAGTGATTAGAGAAATTAATGAATGTGTACAAGGTAAGTGATATATCTGTCTAGTTCTCCTTTATCAAAGTGAAATAGAACCAGGGAAACCGTTATAGTGTTTGATGAAGTGATGCCCATTTTCCACTAGTCTGTTTATAGTCTATTAGTTGTTACCTCACCCATAATTTGATAAAGTTACATTGATTTTTCAAGTGATAAGCAAGTTTTAAGGGATCACTGTACCTTTAGAGCGTTCAGTCTTAATATTTTTGTTATGAGGTTTCAAGTGTCTGGCTGAAGTGAGGTAACTTTTTGGTCTTATTAATTGTGTAATAACTAGGTACTTGATCACTTCGTGACAATATATATATATATATATATATATATATATATATATATATATATATATATATATATATATATATATATATATATATATATATATATGATTATAATCACTTTTGTACGCGATTCATTTATCACACATTGCCACAGGTGAAAAATAAGAGACGGGGTGTAGGTCCTGACCGGTTTCGACTTTATTTCCAAGCCATTGATGAAATCTGATACAGAGTATTAGAAGTCACAAATATACATGCTACAGGAACAGTACTGACGAACGTACACAACCATTAGAGACTACATATCCACCCACAGGCTGGTGTCAAGGTAGGAGTGGCCTTCAAAACTCATTTGGCTAAAAATCACAATATACTCTCAGGGGACAATACTGATAAACATGCCGATCATAGGCGATATCAGATCCACACCTGACAGGTGTCAGGGAGGCAGAGTTTGGAAAACTCATTGGCAGTGCTGCCCTCATACTGTGTTTACAAATATGATAATCTTATTTTCATATATCTCTACAGCCTACCTTAAAATTTAAACAATTTACAGATTTCTTTTGATATTAAAGGATCGAGTTTATATTTCCCTTGACTGATATTCATATTATGGCCGTAACTTTCTTTTATAAAGCTAGATTCAATGATATTAATTTCCAGTGCGTTATTAGAATATACAATCCTTTTTGCCCCTTCTCAGTTGATGGCCTACCTAAACTATAGTTTTGAGGGTAAAAAAAAAAAACTTATTAAAATCGCAAATATAAATGTTACTGGCTGCATTTGAACTTACCCCTAGTTGGGGTGCTGGCCTAAGGTCCTAGGCTCTTATGTAAACTTTTCTATTACATGTAAAACCATGAAAGTAACTAAATTAAATGCCTTCACATTTCACTTTAAGATTTGGTGCCTTCAAATACAGATATTGCATGCAATTCTATGCAGCTGAATATGAAAATAGCATTTAATATGACCACCTTTATACCTAACCTAGGGTGGTAGCTTAAGGTTCAGGCCAGCCTACTGAAACTCTAGTTTTAAGGGTAAAAATAAAAATCGCAAGTATAAATGTTGCATGCAACCCCATACTATTGAATATGCAAGTGACCTAAGAAAATGGTAGCATTTCAACTAACCCCTAAGCTAGGGTGCTAGTCGAAGGCCCTAAGTTCTCACTTTAACTCTCGTATTTCGAGTAAAACCATAAAAGTAACTAAATGTCTTCACATTATCTAAGATTTGACACCTTCAAATACAGATATTGCAAGTAATTCTATGCAACTAAATAGGAAAATTACGCTTCATATGACCACCTGCTTACTTACCTAACCTTAGGTAGTAGCCTAAAGTTCAGGCCAGCCCTAAAAAGTGACGTAGACGAGGGCGGTCCAAAGTGGTTGCCAGACGAAAGGAATGTAAATAAAACAACACTAAAATAGAGCATTTGTTGTTTGCCAGTTATGGCATTAAGTTAATTCACTTATTTTTCTCGTCTACACTCATTTGTGTACACCAAATAATACTAACTCGAAGCACAGGTTATGAAATTAATATAAAACACTAACCAAAACAATGTATTTACAATTACAATACAGTATATACCGAAGTACAAACATGTTTATCGTTGCATTAAAAAAAAATATATATTTATACATGAATAGTGTTAACGTCAAATTACAAGACGGCAGTGCATTGGTTTACATACATCACAAAAAAAAAATGGTTTATTGTACTATATGTGAATGAAATAACTTAATTATCAGCAAGAGCATTATGTATCACCGTCGATGCCAAATTTCTCTGCCTACTTGGTGTTTTGGATTTAGGTGTTTGTGTTAATTTATTAATGATGATATAACTACAGTATACATAACCATATTTGCTGTAACATCATCTGGGCATAATAACGCACTCCTACTGATACCAGCAAGGTAATTGTGGTTCCCTGATAAATTCTCCTCATTATCTGGATGTTATCAAATCTTTGCAAGCGAAGCATTTTTCTTTTTTGAAAACTACGTAACAACAATAGTCTGCCAAATAAATTATTCTAGGAAAAATCTCCTTGCAATTATCAACATCACTTCGTGTTGCTTTCAAAAATATAGTATCATATATATACAAAACTACTGTCTGTACTGGTACTCTATACATCGTTCTATTTCAAATCATCAAAATTTCTCAGCCTTACATTTTTATTGTGGAAAGGTAATTTTGCTTTAAGACAGACATCATCCTAAGCTTCTTTTCACATTCAAACACTTGACGTACGGAAATATTGTAATGACCACCTGCAAGTTGACGATATTGACCAAACCTTGCCTCTAGATTCTCTGTTTGAAATTTTCCTATCAACCCATAACTCATTCTGATATACAGTATTCCGTTATTTCTAATATTGCATAAGTTGTATGTTTAAGTGCGGTGAATATTTCTTTTGTTAGCGTTCCACCAAACTCTTTTACTCCATCCCACTTTTACTCCATCCCACTTTTGTAGCCATTCGTAGAAATAGTTGGGAAATTGACATTTCATGTCATGAGCATCATTACTTATTAGAGTAGCATATTTATTATTTAACCTTTGACCTTTATGTGGGGATTTTACATGCATTATTGTCCACTAAATGCAAAAACATTTTGACATATTCTGCAATTTCTGAATAAAAAGGCACACAGTGATTTTTCCCAAGAGTTAATAAAGCTTGAATGAGATACTCATTGAATATTTGTAAAACCAAATGAACATTTTATTTCTCAAATGTGGAGGGGGTTAACGCTTTTAATGACAATTTATATGAATGTTTCAAGAGTAAACCATCTTCTATCTCATGAAGTTTTTTTTACAGAGCTGACTGTGCATAATGAATTTCATTTTCTAAAATATTTCCATCAAAGGAGAACCGAGGTAACTCCATTGTTTTATTTATATCTTTCTGTCCCAGTCAATTATTCCTGATACATTTCAACAAATGTACTGAATCATACATGAAAAAAAAAAGGGGTCGGTTACTCTGAAATGGGTGGGGATACACTATAGAATACTAGGCCAGTCTAACTTTATACATCATAACCAATCTAGGCCCAATAAGGTTTGTCCCTTACCTTTGACTACTGTCAATGGTAACTTGCCTATTTCCTGATCACTATATTATACTTCCACTTGTGAGGAACCTATAACTTCTGTCTGTGCCATTGTAATTCTTGAGTACCTTGTCTGAAGGTTCTATCACTAAGTTAGGTATCTTGTTTGCAACATTACTACACGTCTTATCTGACGCAGGGCACTTGTCCCAATCATTGTTATAATGATCCTCTCCACCACATCCGTAGCATGCTTTGCTAAATTTCTTCTGGGGTTTCTCTGCACTTGCTGTAGGTTTACCCTTGTTAGGTTTACTTGTCTGATGTGTTTGCCCTTTCTTTGCATGTTGGTAACTCTTTTTTTTAGGCTACTTGACTTACCTGGCTACTGCTACCATTATTAGTCTTGCCTATTATAACATTTGACTGGTAATTTGCCATTTCCAAAGCTCTTGCTAACTCCTGAACCGGAAGTTGTTTGATTGACGTAGGCTACACTGGGAATTGTTTTACATAGGCTACACCGGGAGTTGTTTGACATTGGCTACAGTCGGAGTTGTTTAACATAGGCTACATTGGGAGTTCTTTGCCATAGGCTAGCCTATATTAAATTCTGTTAAGACTAGTTTGTATGAATTCCTACTAAAATTCAATCTAGGCTAAACCAGTCTTTCTTTATATTGCATCTTACCTGGTTGCTCAAAACTCCTACCTAAATCCCTTTTTCAGGTTACAGTTTTCTTAGGCTATACCTGGGTAGGGTACGCTTGCACAGCTCTGGTTCCAGTGTGATGAATGCAGACTTTACATTGTAGAATTTGCAGTCAAAAGCTGGTTCATGAAAAGCAAAGCTCCCGGAGGTCATGCGAGTATTGTAAGAGAACTGCGGAGGGGACCAACAAACCCTTCCAAAATTATGAAAGAATGGACCCCAAGACCTTCCATTCTCTACTTGACAAAGTTACCCCTGGCATTCCAGGCAGTGAGGAAAACGAATAAGAGAAGTAATATATTAAAAAATTAACAAAAGGAAAATGGATTTAAAAAATGAAAAAAAATGTATATTAAATAAAATAATGCTTGAAGATCAAGGACAATATACATCATAATTGCTTATAACAAATGGCCATACATACGGATGAAACACACATATTAACAGCTAACATTTAAAATAGAAAATTATAAGAATTTTATCACTTGGATGTCAAGTTAAATTTGATTTCAGTAGTAAATATATTATAATCCACATGTTCACTATCGCTGTATATTCCAGTGAATATTTTCATGCATTTATTACATAATAATTACTTTAGGAATATAACAATATTTTATGCTTTTCATATATAATACCTGTTTCTTAAAATAAAACTAACGCATTGGCTCTTTGCATCAATCTTTGCCAAATTCGTATGCCTGGCAGTCGAGTAGTTACCCACCCCAGGCAAGGACTGTTGTCTTTTCTCAAAGCGCTCTACATAACCCTCGGGCCTCGGCCATGTGTACGGTGACTGAAGCGGCAAGTCTGGCAACAGATAAATTTCTCATTTCTGTCAGTGGACAAAGCCTGGTCATGTGGACTGGTCCTTACAAGTCTCTCGCCTTGTCCTTGACTATCGTTGTGTGTACACTGCACGATCTCTTTTTGAACTGTACCTCAAAAAGTTGTCTTTTCTCTGTCACTCATCCTGTAATTTTTTTTTTTTTGTCTTGCAACTTACATACTCATCCTTATTTGCCTTTACGCTTCAGGTTTGGTCGCTAACAAGAAACATCCTTTTATACTGCTTACTCATCCAATTCCTTACACGTCGGTACCTCTGATCATAGCTGATCTTACGTAAATCTTCCGCTCGTGTGATATTTATATTCTTCTCGCAAACTCTAGTTACTTTTGCATGTGTGCGTATCTTAGATTGCACAAATTAAAGAAAGATGGAGTAGATAGCCTTGTAAACTTGAATAGGTTTTGATAAGTGAACTGAGAAGTGGTGGAAAGGAACTAAAAAAAAAAAAGAAGTTTTTAGTCACATTTTAAAGTGAGATATCCAATACAAGGACATCCTTTCAACTTGACACACGGGTGATATGGCGTTAAAATTGTGCCCTCTTCCACAGACTAAACTTTTAACCGTCGATTTACGCATAGGAACTCAATTTAACTCACGGAAACGCGCTTTGAAGTACAGACGTCTCTCTCTCTCTCTCTCTCTCTCTCTCTCTCTCTCTCTCTCTCTCTCTCTCTCTCTCTCTCTGATGAAATTAGAATAGATACCAATTGTGGTGTACCTAAGGGAAACTACAGATACCATCAGTGGACTGGAAGTTTTTGTAATAGGAGAAAGGTAAGAGCAATTGAAATAAAAGAAAGGTTATGAGGGGAAAAACGCAGATTAGGATGTTTGGTTAAGGAGTATGCTATGGATATAGGAGAACAAAGGTAAGGTTTTTCATAAAAGTATTTGGGTACAGATGTAATGGGTCAATGTAGGACGAAAGAATAGCTCGATCAATCGTAGATGAACTAAGAAAGTTATCAGGTTCTTTAAATATCTCGAAAAGAAAGAGTTTGTGGAAGTTAAAATTATTGTAAAATGAGTGAGGGAGTTGTTCACTTGAAATGAAGTGTGGATGTTGAGTGTGGTTAAAAGAAAGAAAGAAAAAATAGTTACTGAGATGCATTTTGTGTAATTTATATGTGGATTAAGAATGAGTGAAATGTGGGACGTGTAGGGAAACACACATGACGAAAAAGTTAGCGCAGGTGAATACACGTCTCAAAGAGTTTTGAGTTGCTGTGGTCGGGTAGAGACAGTGGCGGATGATAGATTGGAGAAAAGTATATAATTAGACACTGTTGGGAGGAAGGCGTAGAAGATCTAGATAGTGTTAAACAGATGAAATGGATGTGGTACTGGAAAGGAAGGTCCTCAATATCCAGGAAAAAAAATTCTGTATGCAAGATAGAAGTGAATGAAACTACACGAAGTCGCTAAGTTGTGGAAGTTCTGTGTACAGTGTTTTTCTGTGATTCCCAGAAAATATAAAGACATCTTGTTGTTATATAGAATGTTACGTAATTCTAATTCAGTAAATATTTTTAATCCACAAAGAATGACAAAAGAACCACTGATGAGTAGGTCATTTCATAGTAATTTGTCTGTCTAAAGCCACACATGAGATTAGTCTCCATTTCCTAGATCAAGACAGATTAATTCAATTCAGCACTATTTCTAATGAAACAGTTAATAACCAGTCTTAAACGTTCTTTCGGTTATCTTAAAACTGCTGGAAATTTGAGCTTTTAGACCCTGAATGTACAGTAGATCCTTGCCCTCTAATTGCCATTAATGCATGCTGTATTTTGATCCACTTTTAGATCTATAATTATACATTCAAAACTTCCATGATAATGGATGTCTAGATATGTTCAAATCAAATCCATTTTAGTACTACCTTTGACTTGCTTGATCTTAAGGTTTTTACATAAGAACTTTTTAACTATGTAACTAATCTCATCTACAGTTTCCTAATGACCAACAACAAATAGATGATGGACCTTTTTTATTTTTAATTTTTACTTGTGATTTGATCTATAATTAAGAAAATAATATAGCATGTTATAACAATGACATTTCTGTTGCAGTTATTTATGCTCTTCAAATGCGCAATGAAGTTGCCCATCCTAAACAGAGGTCAAGAATGGATCAGCAAATGGAGCAGCAAAAGAGGTCTGAGAACGAAAACCACCAAAACTAAGATTTTATCGACTACGTCATCAGGAACTGTGTTCCCACATCATAACTTGCATGGCGCATATAATTCCGAACTCGAAGGTTTTAATTAGTTGATGATACTTTGCTGACCAGTTCTCGAAGGGATTTTAGCCTACTCGTTGCAATTTCTCAGAAAGCGGTTGCTGTCATGACCAACCTGCCTGAATAAACTGAAGGGATAAGAAATAAACTTTCCAATTTTGAAACTGAAGAAAACCCAGAATGCTGTTGCCTTAAAGTGATATTTTTCTTAATCTGAACATTATGTCTGCAGAATGCTTGCTGGCTTATGTCCGTGGTTTTTTTAAATAGTTTTCTTGCACTATTTTAAGGAAATTTATGTCTTTCTTAACAACTAGTACAGATATTAAGATTATCTAGACCCTTGTTTTAAACAGGAAACAGTCCAAAGCATCTGAAATGCAGTTATTTACGAAAGCTTTCAAACACATGAAACAGGCAAATGCTAGTCCATACTTGTAAGATGATTGTTATAACTCTGCACTGAATAACACGTGCAAAGAAGAGACCCAAAACTAGTAAATGGCTACTCATTGCTTGCTTTTCTTGTCCACCTTAATGTAAAATCATTTAAAACTTCCAAATATAACATTACATTTGAGTTTAGATGCAGTATTTTTGCAAGGTCATCCTATCTCTTGTTTCTTTGTAAAATTCTGCTCAAAAATAAAAACTCGACTTGTACTGAAGAATGCTGCAAAAGTCTGCATTTGCACAAACGATTCTGTCAAGTTGATTTGTTATGAAATGATTTTCACCCTCTTAAAAAAACGAGAGGTGGGGGGGGGGTGTTAGTGAAACCATGAAGTAAATACATTTAATACATTAATATAATATTGTCTTTAGTATGCTGTAATCTAGTATGCTGTCCCGGTCCCGCATACAGTCAGAAAAACAAGGAGCGGCGCGGCCCTCCCACCGTTTCCCAAGAATGCTGAGATCTGTTATGAGACAGACATGTAATGTAAAATCTTTGCTTTTGAAAAAATAAAGCTAAGGAACCAACAAATTTTTCTAGGAAAATTTAATTGCGGAAATCACTATTTTCCTTAAGAATCACATATGTAATATTCACCAATAACACAGCAATCACCAATAACCCAGCAATCACCAAGTTACCGTAAACGAGTAGTCAGGCTACTTCAAGATTGTGGCAAATTAGGTTGCCTTAATATGATCATCCCTTAAAACTTTAAAAGATTAAATGCCTGCAAAAATTAATGGGTCTAGAGCGGTTGGACAGCAGTAAAGGATTACTGAAATTCCTGAGAGGTCGACTCAGTCGAGCGCTTCTTATAAGGAAACATTCTGTGAAGTCCCGAATCGATAACAGAAGGTAGGAGCTTCGGCGACATCCAGCGTAGCAAATCTCAATTATCCATACAAGGATTCAGGAGCACGAAAACAGGAGCTAGCCGCGAATGAGCTGATTCCATGATGAAATGTAGTCAGTGATGATAAATTAAAGTACGAGTTGAGGTCAGGCTAGTGGTGATGAGTACTGCCTGATTACACCGTGGTTCAGGTGGTACTTCGGTGCTGACAGAACTGCAGTAGTGCAGTCTTTGTCCCGAGCTACAGAAACGTCAAAATCTCTTTTCACCCGAACTTCTGCAAAAACAACTTTCGCAGATATCTTTCGTCTTCAAACAATTATTGGTTGCAGGGACAAGAAAAATACAAAGGTAAATAATTGTATTTCAATTAGTCATTATTAAGAAATGATATTAATAAAGTGTCCCAAAGAGCATTGTTAACGCAAGGATACAGAAGTCGCTACATAATCCAAGTACGTAAAAAATGATTTACACACAGACACATTTTCGTAGCTCTCCACCCAAACTTTTAAGAGTGAATTGCGATAAAGTTTACTACACACCCGACTCTTACAAAAAAAAAAAAAAGAAAAAAAACAGGAAAAGGAATATCTAAGAATAAAAAGGTATAATTTTAAGCTACTAATGGGTTTTTCGAAAGAAAGGGACTAGTAACGTCACCGCATGGGTAATGATATTCTGGCGTTCAACTATATTTTTCCTTTTCTTTTTTTGTGAAATCTTTTCAGCAAAAATATTTGTCGTTATGACCGCTAATGTATGATACCAAAGTCGGTTCTCTGAAGCCCAATGTAATCAAGCACTCGGTTGAAACATTTTCGGAAACAGTAATTATAAGCATTCGGAATGCTTGCGCAGTTGACGTAATTGTGATGCTTATTGTTTGATGATCCACATTTCTCGGCTTTAAAAAGAAATTAATAATCGGATTTTAATTTACTAGGGGCTCCAGGAATAAACGAATTGCTGGGCAGAACCTTCTAAACTTGATATGAACAGACGTAAACAGAAACAAAATAAAGTAGATGTAGTTCAGATATTGCAAAAATCGAGATGTTATCAGGAAAGTATAAATCATAAATAATTTCAAGAAGATCATTAAAAAAAAAAGGAATTCTAAACACTGTTTCCGTTTTCCGAACTACATTTACTCGGCCCTTCCCCCCTTTTTCCTCATATGTTTCACTCTCGGTATTGTTTGATTTATGAATCATCCAAGATAAGCCCATTGAAAAAAATGAGTGCAAATAATCCATCAGTTGCTAAAATAATATAAACTTTATTTTGCAGTTATGCAAATATTGCACGATGGCCCATGGATACAAAAGTAATGTTAAATTTCCTTTTAATATTTCAGCAGTGATTATTCATTCCTTTGTCCTGTTCGTACAAGTATACCATTAACGTGTCTCTCTTCTTCCTCTCTTGCAAATAATATTTTCCATCTTTACCTCCGTGACTTGAAAATTTCACTTTTTAAAACTGACATTTCTCTGTATCGTTTAAAAATGATCTTTCTGAATTTAAATGTCATTACTGGGGCAATTCAGAATATCACTTCTCCCAGCATCTTTTAGCCAGTGCTGTGAAATTTCAAGAGAATAATGTCGATTTTATTTTGTTTTCATTTTCATCATCCGAACGTGTCTTTTCTTATGTGTTATACTCACCACTAGGTGGAGCTTGTCAAAATTTTAACGTACTTTTCATAATTGTGTTATTTATGTTCCTATTGCAATCGTTCATTAAAATGACATCTTTACTCTACCATTTCATTTATGCAATTGAGCAATTGTTGATTCTATCATCATTTTTAAATTCAGTCTCCCTACCGTTACAGTTTATTCACGCTTTACTTTTACAATTACCATTTACATTCCGGTAAAATAAAACGTTTCAGTCATCTGCGGGACGAATCACAGATATGAAATTGATCAGTAGTTCATTACGAAAGAAGGCTGAACAAAGTGGTTTGGAAATATTATTTCGCTTCGCCAATACAAATAAGAGCGCAGCAAGGATTAGCTTTATTCTTGTAATAATTCAGTTCCCCGTGTCCTCTCTCTCACTCTAATCTGTAATTCTGTAGCGTGATCGCTCAGATATTTACCTCTATGATTCTCATGCAGTGGATTTTCTTTCTCAAACTCTAGGTAATATAGACTCCTTTTGAGTTATTCTTCAACAGGAGACCCTTTCTTTATCATTGGGTAAGATGATATACAAATGAGAAGGAAAATAAAAAACAAACAGGGGAAAATAAAACAAAGGATTAATCAACTGCCGCACTCAGATGAGGACAAATACTGTAAAACAATTAAGCGTGAAGAAGTAGAGAAATAAAGAGAAAGGCAGACGGAGTGCATATTACAAAATGACTTTTTGGCATAGTTGCCAGATCATCTGATTTTTGTACTCATAATTCGACACGTACATTTCACGTCATTTGGGAATTTGAGCCATATGCAGTCAATAATATCTTAAGGTTAGTAATGAAACAGTAGCCGAGAATAAACATTCCCCTAAATAATTATGAGACGCTTAAAAAGTTTCACTTCAATCATTCATTCAGGCCATACATACAGACCGATGACCAATAGTTGCCCGGAGGCGGGGTATAGACCAAGGATTCAACCTCCTCGGTATAGACTGCATAAAAAGTAATAGAATCATGGACCGAATATTACTGAGAAGCTTATAAGAGTAAGCGACATAAATGAAAAAAGCTTCGTGTTTTAAATTAGAACCACTGAATCAATCCAATTTCGTTCGGCGCGGTGCAAGTTATTTTTCAGACCTGCATTAAGAGCTCTTGATAAGAGTACGTGGGACTAAAGTCAAGGTTCCGAAACGCCCGAGAAAGCAAGTCAGTTCTTTTTAGAATGGTGGAAAGGTAATTTGCAGGAAATCGCTGAAAATATCAGTAAATATAACAAGTTCTCAAGGTGCACCACTATAAAAATAGAAAATAGACGATTTAGCCACTTAAATTAAAAATAAATCTGATTAATTAATCTGAGAACAATTTTGACACGGATGTAAAGCCATTAAAAGAAATTTGATTGACATGCTGGCTAAGTTTCCGACCAATAATTCCTGATTTGCTAATATTAGTAGTTGGAACCCTTTCCTCCAGACCTGCATTTCGTGATTGGGATGGCTGATGTTTTCTCTCTCTCTCTCTCTCTCTCTCTCTCTCTCTCTCTCTCTCTCTCTCTCTCGTCTCGAGTGAATGTTATTTCTATTTTGTTTTACAAAATTAGAGCCTAGAATCTATTCTTTCTGTTTTCTTGCGCATTTTTGGTCGTTTTCTATTCTCGTTCCTCATCCATTCTTGATACATTGACATTACATTTCTGGATCAACGGTTTTTTTTCATGTGTACCTTTTGCTAAAATAGTAAAGGCTTTATCATTGCATGACAAATATGATTCTTCATATTTTGTACAGTAAGAAGATTGGTGATCGTCTTATCGAAACAGCCTGTTTAGAGATTTCTGTTTTCAAAAATAGTTGGAGAAAAACATTCTCGTTTTAAGCGCTAATACTTTCTCGAAAACTTTTGAATTGTATTGTTTTTTTTTATTTTTGGGAACGTTTCGGCTATCCAAAATGGGTTTATTTTGGCCATTAAAAACCACTAGTAGTTACACAAAAGCTGTATTTTCAGTACTTAAGTCAAATATCTTTTGTTCCAAGACAAAATACACATCTGAGTTAGCAAACTAGATGGAATTTTGTGTTCATGGAGGTGTGCATTAAGGAAAGGCTTTTAATCTGAAACAACAAAATGGTAGAATTTTCATTAACCTAAACACTTAAAAGCAAGCAAACAGACTCAAGAGTTTGCTTGCTTGCCTTTTGTATTTATGCTAAGCAATCGCCATAATGTTGAACGTTAACGATATACAATTTGAACAAGAAGACGAAAGTAATGATGATCCAAAAGTTATAGGTAATTCATCAAAGTCATTGACTCGTCTCTATTTAATCAAGTTAAAAACTCTGAAGAAATTCATAGGAGGCTGTTGAGAAATACTGTACAGTAAGATTCATTCCCAAGAAAACAAAAACTACTTCTACTGGTGACGACCATCTTCTTCGATAACTTTATGTAGCTCCTGTAATCAGGCCTTTTCCCAGAATTTTGGGAATACGACGGCCATATTTACTTTCTCATTTTTCATCATTCCAAAACTTGATTTCTTCTACAAGCGGAATTGCGCCACAGATGGGACCTGTCCTAGCCAATTAGCAAATCACAATTATAAGATTAATGGCTAATCCTAACTTGGAGCCTAGTGACCATCAACCCCCCTGATAGATCACTAAAATCACGTAAAACAGTTGTGCCATTCTCTGGATACTCCTCATACGTCTGCTTCTTAAAAGTTCTCTAGTTACACCTGTTCAACTTATAGTATCAAAAAGAAGATACGGTAAGCATGAATAAATTATACTGGGTTAAATGTGCTTCACGAGTCGCACTCTCCGCTACAACGTATGCTCGTCCCCTGTTTGTCATATGCACGTTCATATGCAAGTATCTTGTAAATGATAAACTTCTGACCTCTGCAAATCAGTGAAAATTATGAGCATAGAAACTTGCATCTTGCGTAGAATTGTACAGTTATTTATGATGATGTGATGGGAAGATACAGACTTTGAGAGAGAATTTGACTAAACAAAGACCAAACTTGTTAAATGTTGTTGATGACCCAAGTACAAACGGTTTTCCTGATGTCCGGAACGGAATTTCCTTTCATGAAAAGATTACAGTCTTTGACCAGGTAAGGCATGCTAACACAATATCAAATGTCGCGAGCTGACCTGATAGTATGGGAAAGAAAGAAAATGAAGAAAGAAACAGAAAAGAATAGAGAGAGGCCACTTGAAAATGGAGATGAAAATGTGCAAACTGATATCCATAGGACGTATGTTTCCTATCTCGCAGCGTATGATAATGGCAGATGGAATGTGATGTATGCTGAGCACTTGTTGCATTTCAGAGCAGAAAAAACATGCACTGGTTATTTGTCTTTTATGTGCACTAAAGACATTTACGAATTTAACAAGTACATTTGTAAAATTAAGTCCAATGATAAGTAATATATTAACTGAAAATATTTTCCTTCGTATTTGTTATCTAAGTACCTTTATATCAAGAGCACGCATATTAAAATAACAGTAGCATTAATCATGAGCCTCAAAATCTCACTGGATATACATCAACACAACCAAGATATATAATATGACAACTTAGAAAATTTCCCAAAGTCATTAGAAACGAGATCATTTCTTTTCTCTTAAGTGTCCTCCTAACCTGCTAGTGTGCTTTGTGTGCATGTTCCCGCCGAGTAACCTTTTGCATCTTCACTCTATAACATTAAAAGGCGGAAGGAGGAAGCTGCTGGAACCAGGCATACAAAAACGAACAAAAGAAGTATGTAGTGTGTGCATCGAAGAGGGCTTTCAAGATACACAAAGTACAATGAATATTAAGAGAGATTTTGAGTTCGGCACAGCACTGCCGGGATGAGTATAGAGGAGTAGCATAAAAAAGATAAACGAGAGTACAGGGGAGGTGGCAAAGCGTGAAGAATTTTTTGGACAATATGGGTTGGGATCAAACTCTCAGCACAGTGGGTAGAAAGCAAGGGAAAAGGTACAATAAAGTGGCCATACAGAAGCTACGGAAGATGTGTTGGGGTGAACTCAGTACTAAGTATTGGATGTAAAAGACAGTGCTTAAGATTACAAAATGTACAGAGGATTAAGGCATTGTCTAAGGACCTAAATTTCGCTACTGTGAGAGGGAGGGAATTAATAATGATCATTCTTTATGTATTTGTCATTTATGCTGAACTGCAAAATACATAACAGTTAATTTTGTTGACGCCAAAACGAATTTGCTTTTCACCCAGTTTGTCTTGATGGCCAATTACTATTTCTTTTTCATGATGCTTTGTATTTATGGCCTTTCTCATGCATTGGAACTATCAGTTTTTCTTGAAAGCATATAAACCTTTTTTGAAATTTTTTTTGCGAACTGTTAATGACTTTCAGTAAGCTCATTTTAGCTTAATACTTTGCAAAGTTCATCAATATTTGATTCTGAAAAGGGATCAGACAAGATGACTCTCCAATCTATTTAAATACCAACAGCACCATTAGCGTGCTGACCAGCCCCACATTAAAATCATCATTCTCGCTCAGAATAGAAGGCAATACCTGATGATCATTTTCTTCATTTTTCAAAGGTAAAACTCAGCTGAGAAAAAAACCAAGACATCAGATATCGGACGGTGGTCCTAAACTCATCAACTTCTGTGTGCAAAACTCTTCCCTGAACTGTGCCCCTAAAATACCTTTTACATTTATTCCACATACTCTATTAATATATAAATTTATATATATATATATATATATATATATATATATATATATATATATATATATATATATATATATATATATATATATATATATATATATATATATATATATATAAATATGTGTGTGTGTGTATGTATCTGTGTGTGTGTATAAATGCGTGTGTGTATGTAATATAGATGTTATATTAACGAAATCTGACGATACCGTACATGTGAACTACTAGATTAGGAAATAACTTAAGATCACTGAAATTCCACCATTTGGGCGAGAATAATGTAATTTTTTTCTACCATAGAGCGTTCCAATCAATGTCGTCAAAACTCAGTTGCTGGGCTCAAAACCTGAGAGCTTTCAGGTGTCTTGAACATATATAATAAAAAGCATTTTGCATCATTTTTTTATCTGAAAAAGAAAACCTAACTATATGACAAAGTACTGTATATGAACGACAAGCACTTCTAAAATCTTCGAAATTGAACTATAAAATGAAAGTAGACGGACTACAAAGATTTGTATAACAAATAGTTAGCAAGGGAATTTGGCCATATTTTTTCCTTTAGTATGAATATTATAGTGAAAAAACAAGGCTTAACACTGTTGACAGAGTTAATATATTAGTGAACTATAAAGCAATGACCATCATAGGTTATTGTTTTTTTGAAGTTTCAGCTTCAAAACAATAATTGATTATGTTTGCAGTAAGCGTTCTGACCGTGTGCATATTTATCGGTATAGGTAAGAACTCCCTCTCACAATTAAAGTTATTCATTATCTTAGACGAAATATTACTTTCAGGAATAGTCTGCTTCGTACTGTGGTGACTATACAAAATTATTAAGGCTATAAAAAGTACCGAGTCAGTCAGACTTTAATGAAATCATTCTATCATCCAGTCATTTGTCAGTAAACTAAACTACATCCCGTATGGGGTAATTTAAACAACTGCTGGGCATTTAAATCACATTCTGTGAATGCTTCGGCTCTCCTGAGGGTTCCAAACTGCTTTAGTTTCATAAAATTATAAACTCTCATAACAAATCTAGTTATCACGAAAGTGATTGGTTTCGAATAACACTGATACTGAATTTGAAGAATAGAGCAGGTTATTCCAATATAAATACTCCTTTTTGTTATCTAATGCATACATTACTAATGTTGCACATTCAATTATTTTCTAAGTCTCATGGAAGTAACTGTGGGGGAAGTATGACAATTATTTCAGTTCCCCAATACACTTTTTCCTTGCTTTTACATGTATTTAACTTGACTTCTGTGTCTGCCTGTCTGTGTCAAAACTTGTAACTCAGTTGTCGACCTGTTCTCTCCGTCCGTTGGACTCGAAATTTTGCATGGTTACTCAATCTCGGCAACAATACAATCTTACATAATCAGTAGGTCAGCAGTGACGTCTAGTGACCTCACAGTGCCCTCTTCCAGCATCAGGATTTGTATGAAACTCTTCGGATTGTTCACAACTTCTTTGACTCGGTAGAATCTCTCTTCTGTATAACCACTCCCTCTTCCATCCCCTCCCCTCCCATTCCCTCTTCCATCCCCACCCTCCACTTCCTTCTTCCATCCCCTTCCCCACCCAACCCCCTCCTCCTTCCAAGCATACGATCAGTTGTTAATTTAGCTGCGTCCTCCCCCTCCCCTTCCCTTCCCTCTTCCATCTCCTCCCTCTTCCACTCCCCCTTCCCCTTCCCTCCCCTCCCCACCCAACCCCCTCCTCCTTCCAAGCATACGATCAATTGTTAATTTAGCTACGTCCTCCCGTCCCCTTCCCTCTTCCATCACCCTTACTGTTCCCCTCCCCTCCCCTTCCCCTTCCCCTCCCCTCCCTTTCCATCTTCCTCCATCTTCCCCTCACCTCCCCTCCCTCTTCCCCTCCCCTCCCCTTCCTCTTCCTCCCCTCCCCTTCCCTCTTCCATCCCCTCCCTCTTCCAGTCCCCCTCCTCCCTCTTCTCCTCCCATCCCCTTCCACTCCCTCCCGCTTCCCGTCCCTTCCCCTCCCTCCCCTTCCCCTCCCCTCACTTCCCATCTCCCTTCCCCCTTCCCCCCTTCGCCTTCCCTCTTCCATCCCCCTCCCTCTTCCCATCCCTCCCCTTCTCCTCCCCCTCCCCTTCCTTTTCTATCTCCTCCCTCTTCCCCTCCCCTTCCCCTTCCGACCCCTTCCCTCTTTCCCTCCCCCTCCCCTTCCATATTCCATCCCCTCCCCTTCCCCTCCCCTTACCTCTTCCCTCCCCTTACCTCTTCCCTCCCCTTCCCTTGCCCCTTCCATCCTCTCTCTTTACCTCTTCTATCCCCTCCCCTTACCTCTTCCATCCTCCTTCCCCTTCCATCCCCTTCCCACACCGTCCCCTACCCTCCCCTTACCCCTTCCCCTTTCCCCTTCTAAAGCACACAGCAAGCATTAATTCAACTGTGTCCTCCTCCCTTCCTTCCCTCTTCCCTCCCATTCCACTTCCCTTTCCTTTTCCATCCCCTTCCCCTTTCCCTTCCCCTCCTCCCACTTCCCTCTTCCATTCCCTCTACTTCCCTACCCACCCCTTCCCCTCTTCTCCCACTTCCTCTCCCATCCCCTCACCTGCCGCCTACTCCCTCCCCTCCCCTCCCCTACCACCTTCCCTTCCCTACCCCTCCCTCCCCTTCCCCTTTTCCTCCCCATTTCCCTTCCCCTCACCTTTCCCCTCCTCCTCTCCCCTTCCGGAGCACACAATCAAGTTTTAATTTAGCTGTGTCCTCCCTCTCCCTTCCCTCTTCCATCCCCTCCACTTCTCCCTCCCCTTCATCCTCCCTCCAACTTCCCCTACCGTCCCCTCTCCCTGCCACCTTCCCCCTTCCATAGCTCTTCCCCACCTTTCCCCCTTCCCTTCCCCTTCCTTCTCTTCCCTACCCCTTCCTCTTCAACCCCATCCCTCCTGTTTCCCTCCATTCCCTATCTCCTCCCTTCCCCCTCCTCATTTTTCCTCTCCACTACCTTCTCCCTCCCCTCCTCCCCTCCTCCTTCCCCTCTCCTCTTCCTCGTTCCCTACCCCTCCTCTTCCCCTCCCCCGCCCTCACTTCCATCTTCCCTCCCCTTCCTTTCAACTCCACCTCCCCTTCCCCCTTCCCTCCTCTCCCCTCTTCCATCCCCCTATCCCTTTCCATCCCCTTCCCCTTCCCTCCTCTTCCCTCTTCCATCCCCCTCTTCCTTCCCCTCCCCTTCCCTTTCCCCCCTCACCTTACTATTCCCCTCTCTCTTCCCTCCTATCCCTTCCACCTCCCCCTTCCCTCTCCCGTAAACGGTCATCAATTTCGTTAACTGTAATCATAAATCGGTTACACTTTCTGTCAAAACTAACATGTATAAAATAAAAAAAATATATAAATTTTTTTTAAACATGCTTTTATTAAAATGCACTAAAAAAATAAGAAAATAATGTTTTGAGACACATCAGGATTTTCTTACAGTTAATGGTGTCTACAAAAATAAAAGCATGAGCCCCAAACATGGAAGGAAATGCAACAAATAAAGAAATATATTTTATTTCTTGTAGCATTTCCTTCCATGTTTGGTGCCCACGCTTTTATTTTTGTAGACATGATTAATTCCAAGAAAATCCTGGTGTGTCTCAGAGCATTATTTTTTTTACTTTTAGTGCATTTTCATAGAAGCATGTTTAATTTTTTGTTTGTTTGTTTGTCTTATGAAAATACATTTGCCTATTTCATGTCAGTACGTACAGTACAGGCGGTTCGATTTGAATAGCAGTACTTCAATTCTGATTCACCAACAAGCTTTTCCGTGCCAACAAAATAAGCCAGAAATAATTCCATTGATAAGCAAAGACTTTTCTTATGGTACTGAATTACGAAATGAGAAACCTTTACAGGTCCCATGGGAGAGTTTAAAAGTAACTGAAAAAACTTCTATCATTTTTCGTCTGAAGGAAGATAGAACGAAATAGCAAAGACTATTAGACTCTCCCGTTACCCGGATGACTGTGAAGTTTATCATAAAGTTTATCATTTTTAGGTTTATTACTTATTGGATTTGAAAATATTCAAGAAATCACGAATGGTCAGGCCAAGTGCATTTTTATTTGTACTATAATGTATAGAAAAAATGTCGAATTTTTAAAAATATATATTGGGACATGAAGAATTATTATCTTAGAATATGTAAATAAACTCATGAGTACAGAAATAAAGCTTTGGACTCTAAGGGTTTCAAGTATCGCCTATAAGCTTAAAGATGGAAATTAATTCGGAAAATTGTTGACACTGGCCAAACAGAGAAAATATTACAACAAGAATACTCGTAGAACAACATGAGTACTCCGTGAGAACATAAAAAAAACAAAATGCACTGTTTATGCATGTCATTATTATTCACACGAAAGGCACTGAAACCAAGTCACCATCTATAGTTCGACGGAACAAGTTTAACGAACAACATACTGCATTTCAGTCGGGAATAATAGGCCTCAAAAGGACAATAATCCTAACAATGATTAAATATTCCTTTTGGGCTAGGTAATTATGTTTTTGATTATTAATGAACCTAAAAGGACAATAGATTCAATTATCGGTAGCCTGTTAAGGTGCTCCTATTATCGATCGTTTTATCGTGTTTTACGGTTGAATCCTACAACCACCATAATATGTATGAGATGTAACAAGCTCCTGTTTTGAATGGTCTGAAAAGCTGTATATTAACGCCATGAAGTGTCTTGCACCCTGTGCCTCCTTTCCTTTTTTTTTTTACATACCTCAGTTATTAAGTCTATTATAGTTATGCAACATCGTAACTTTGTTGTTGTAAGAAAATATAATTAAAGTACACACACGTACACATACACACACACACACACACATATATATACAGTATATATATATATATATATATATATATATATATATATATATATATATATATATATATATATATATATATATATATATATATATATATATATATATATATATATATGTATTATATATATAAATATATATGTCTGTATGCGTGTGTTTCTATAAATATAAAATGTGTCTGTAAAGTAATGGCACGAATTTGTTAGTGAATATAACAAGTTCAAGAGTTAGTCCTGTTATAAAAAAGATTTTTTGAACATGAAGAAAGAATTAAAGAGGTCAGTGGTTTAATAATGGAATAACAGATGAGAAAACAATGAGATTTTTTGTTTAAAGATATCATCAAGCTATGAAACATCATTATCTTTCTATTAACTCTCGAAAATAGAATATTACAGGAGCAAAGAGACACCAAAACGGGTGGCCTAAAAACGAAGGATTTTTTCCTTCTATCTCAATGGATCAGCGGCTAGAGTAGCGCCTGTAGCCACGAGAAAGTGAGGCAGTCTTACTGGAAGTGGAAAAAGAAACCAGAAGGAAGCGTAACAATCGTTGCTGTGACAACCAATAGCTTCTCATTTTTGTCACGTGCTAAGAAAGTGTAAGAAGAAGAGCAATTAAGAATTCTGGTGTTTTGTTACAAGAAGAAATAAATTAAGCAAACGAAGAGCTTCATCAAGATCAGATTTAGCTTTTTGTAAGTGAATGGGGATAACAAAAGATAAATATCTGGAAACTGCCTTGGAGCACTGAGGCCATCTGAGTTAAAGGGTCCCCAAATAAAATGTACTCTTAAAATCAAAGATAAAAGGTGAAAAAGTTAAAACTAAAGGTGCAGTGTAGATGACAAAGGAGAACTAGTAGTTGACGAAAGAAGAGGTAAGTTAACATCATCACCAAAAACATGGATAGTGAAAGAGGCAGAATGGAGGTCACTGATATAAAGGAAGTGCAGAGTAATTATGCAACAAAACCCCGAGAAGCTGCCAAAAGAGAGGAAATGCCCTTTCATCAACAAGTCCTAACAACACGAAGCAGTCAGGAAAGAAGCGGTAGAAATAATTATATCAAAGAGCCATAAAGATAGTTAAGCGTGATGATAAATGATTCCCCACAATAAAATTGGACAAAATATCGTATGTGCACATTATTGGGGTGTGTAGTAAGTGCAGTTGTAAGGAAACAGAGAGACTGTGCAAAGAGATTAAAGAAGGAAAAAATGGTGACAAAACTGAAGGAGAAAAGGAACTGTTCTAGGTGAGTACCAAGGTCCTGAAAGAGGATGCCGCTGAGACGAAAATTAACTAGTGATTAGATCTAGGAGTAAATGACGAGAGGGCAGATCCTGCTAAAAGGCGAGTAATAACAAGATTTCAAAAATTTGAGAATTGTTTTGAAACTGAATGCAAGCTGACTGCGTGAATTACATTACATACGCCTCGACCAGGGAGGCTTGTAAAAGTTCATTAGAAAGAAAAACTGACATGGAAGGGTGGTGGGTCATTACTTTTACTTGTTTGATGGTGTTGCCATATATATGAAATATTGTCCGTTTTTTTGCAATGATGATCAAATCAATCAAATAAATCATTACAAAATATAATGTAGTTTATCTTGAGGAGTGATCAGAAGCGTAGAAAAGATGAAAATATTTAATTCTGTGATACAATATGAAACGCCAGATAAATAAATGCCTTAGTCATGGATATTCCCTGTGGTAATATTTCATGTAAGAAAGGATAGAATACTGAAAATACCTTAAATTAAAAAAAAATGATCGAGTTTCATAAATGAGAGAGAAAAATAAGCATTATGTTTAGGAATCATAGGCAACATCACATTCTCTTGAATTATTCATTAATTTTTAAGAACGTAAACATATTACCTGATGTATGTAAATATAAAGAGGATGAAACCTGAAAGGTATGATATAGCAAATACTTACGTGAGTCACTAACTTCCATTATTCTACCTCCAAAGCAGCACTCATTGCTTCACGTTTCTATTGCCAATTGCTAGCATGACTTGGCTCTTGCTAACATTGCCGCTCAGCGTTCTGCTCTTACCAGCACTTTTGGAATTTTTCTCAGCCCTCTGCAGCTTCTCTGCAGATATCAGCTTCTCCACACTTCCTTTAGAACAATGTTTTTTTTTTTATTCTTCTTCTTGAAACTCACATTGCTTTTCTCACGATTCTCTTCTTGAAACTATCATGCAGTCAATACGACGAAGGACTCGCTTGTAATAGAAGTCTTCAGTACCCTATACATCACATCTATATCAGTTCTATCAGAAAATTTCTCTTTGCCCCAGTACGTCACATACAATATTTTCCCCATTGCTTTCGCTGCTCACATACATTCTGTTTCATGATTCATCAGCATATTTAGCGTGTTGGCAGGGTCCCTCTGTAGCTACCGAACCCGCTTTTTAGTCTTTTACTTTACCTCCATTCCCTCTCCCTTTCTTCAAGCTTGCTCCCCAACACCTCTGCCTGTTACTTCTTAGCGCAACTGTGAGGGTTTCTTCCTTTAGACAATTGTACTTCATCTCCTTTGTGCTCTGGATTGCTTTATCTTGCTGCTCAAATCTCAAATCAATGAATCATTAAGATATGTCTCTTTAATATACTTTATGTTTTAAATCTTCTTAACATGTTCACTTACTTCATAAACTACTCTCTTCAGACACCAAATGTATATATATATATATATATATATATATATATATATATATATATATATATATATATATATATATATATATATATATATATATATATCACATTACCACGGGTGAAAAATAAGAAACGGGTGTAGGTCCTGACCGGTTTCGACTTTATTTCCAAGTCATTGACGAAGGACTGATACAGAGTATGAGAAGTCACAAATATATATACTACAAGAACAGTACTGACGAACATACACAACCGTTAGAGACTACATATCCCCCCCTCAGGCCGGCGTCGAGGTAGAGTGGCCTTCAAAACTCATTAGGCTAAAAATCACAATATACTCTCAGGGGACAATGCTGATAAACAAACCATACGCGACCTCAGATCCACACCTGACAGGTGTCAGGGAGGCGGAGTTTGGAAACTCATTAGCACAACAGGTGTGGATCTGAGGTCGTGTATGGTTTGTTTATCAGCATTGTCCCCTGAGAGTATATTGTGATTTTTAGCCAAATGAGTTTTGAAGGCCACTCCTACCTAGACGCCAGCCTGAGGGGGGATATTCTCGCCGTGCTGTGAATAGAACTTACCATACAGTAGGGAGAAATTACAATAATTCCTTGAAGATGAAACTTGAAGGAGTTACTCAGCCTCATCTGTGGTGGAACAAATTGGCATCATCTATCTTTGGGTCAGGCTCGTCTTCCATTTCACCACTACTAACAGATGATGGTAGATTGTTACTGGCTCTAGAGAAAGGCTGAACTGCTTCATCTAGCTTTTGAAGCTAAGCAATCAGCTGAGGATGTCCCTCTCCCCGATACTTGTCATTCTTAACCTGTTCTTACAAAATTTGTATTACGCTCCAAGGATGTTAAGAAAATTATGGCTAATCTTGATAGTTGGGGTGGAGAAGATCCTGATGGTTTCTTCCATTTGTTTTTCAAAAAAGTTTGTAGTGTGTTGTCTCCCAAGATTACTAGATTCTATAGATTTATATGTTGACGTAGTATCTTTGTTGATGAGCGCAAGCTTAGTAATATAATGCCTGTTCAAAGAGTGGCATATCTGCAGACTGCAGTAACTACAGACCAATCTCTATTCTCCCTGTGCTTTCGAAAATTGCTGAAAAACTATATAAGTATGTGGAATCTATAGGATTGTTAGCTGATAGTCAATATGCATACATGAAGCAGTTAGGTACCTGCGATGCTGTTTTAGACTTGCCATGCCATTTGCAAGGGAACCTTGATAGGGGTTTTGAGTGCAGAGTAATTCAAATAGATTTTAGTGCTGCTTTCGATTTAGTAAATCACAAGGCACTTATTTACAAACTTCAGAATCTTGGAGTGGGTGGACATGTTTTAGGATTACTTCAAGATTTCCTAACGGGTAGGCAGCAGCAAGTTGCTGTTGATGGGATCTTTAGTGAACCAAGACCTATTGTCTGGAGTTACACAGGGCAGTGCTCTTGGTCAACTGTTATTTTTAGTGTATACAAGTGATATGGTCTCCACTTATGAGAAATGAAGCTGCTCTCAGCCTCAATCGGGACATGGACCGGATCAGGGAATGGTGTAGTAGGTGGAGTATGAGGCTGAACTCCAGCAAAATGAAAAAAACTATTAATTAGGAGATCTTGTACAGACTTCCCACCCCATCCTCCCCTTCAGGTGGATGGAACTTTACTGAATGACTCGGAAGCTTTAACTATTCTAGGTTTTGTAACTTTTGACTCACATCTAACTTTTAAGAAACATCTAATGAAAGTTTCAGCAAATACCGCACGGAAGTTAGGTATTGTTCGTAAGGCCTCATATTTTTATAACAGTGACAAAATCAATGCAACCTGTTTTCGGTCATTTGTACTCCCTTTACTAGAATACTGTTCTCCAGTGTGGATATCTGCCAAAGATTTATCTCTTTTAGATAGAGAGGTTCGTAGTGGTAGGTTTCTGTTTCCTAATAGTAGCAGTTATGACTTGGACCATCGACGGATGGCTCTTGTTTGCCAGATTTCATAAGTCTTATGTCAACAGAGATCTTTCACATTCGCAATTGATCTCTGATCCCCTTTTCCTGCCGAGAGCAACCAGAGTCGCTGAACAGCAGCACCAATAAGCAGTAAATGTGCCTCGCTGTCGAACATCTCGGTTCCAGAGGTCCTTTATTCTTCACACCGCTGGACTGTGGAACAGCCTCCCGGAGGATGTCGTGCGATTGGAACTTCAGAAATTCAAGCGAAAATGCAAAGCATTACTACCCTAATACTATTCCCCCTATATTTTGATACCTTTTCATCTATTTATCTATTTATTAATTTATTTTTTCCTTTTTAATAGGTGGTATCTCCTCTCTGTATTTCCCTTTACTTCTCCTTACCTCTTCCTAATGAACACCATATTCTTTGGAAGCTTGAATTTCAAGTCAATGGCCCCTGTGGGTTTGTTCCATATGAATAGTTTTCATCTACTGAATAATAATAATAATAATAATAATAATAATAATAATAATAATAATAATAATAATAATAATAATAATAATAATATGTTTTGTTAAATATGATGGCAGCCTTGGTTGCATTAATCTTGTAGATTATTCGTTAAACGCTTCTAATTAGCCCTTTTTCTTCTTCAGCATCAGAATTAAGTAAAATGCCAAAGTTCATTATAGGGTTTTTATTTATAAATATATCAAAAGTCGAAGGTAATGGAAGTTCCGAGGCTCGGTCAAAAACGAGTGCAGGGGTCGTCAGAAGCACTGACGACCCCTGCACTCGTTTTGGACCCCGCCCTCGGAACTTCCATTACCTTCGACTTTTTATATTTTTATAAATAAAATCCCTACAATGAACTTTGGCATTTTACTTAATTCTGTTGCTGAAGAACAAAAAAGGATAATTAGAAGAGTTGAACGAATAATCTACAAGATTAATGCAACCAAGGCTGCCATCATATTTAACAAAACATGCTTGAAAGAGGACCTATGCCCAAAGAATAATAATAATAATAATAATAATAATAATAATAATAATAATAATAATAATAATAATAATACCTTCTCTTCATTCACTTGTAATTTCCATGTTAGCCGGTTTTGGTTCCATTGCTTTTTTATATTGCTAACATAGAAATCAAGTTTTAGAATCACGATGTTACTGAGTACATAATTAGGACCTTTAGCAAAAAGAAACAGTGATATTGCTAAGTATTGGACGGAACCTGCTGCAGGTCTAGTACATCAGCAGCTCCCCCGAGGTCAGTTAGGGTCGGTGAGCGAAAACTCCTATTGTCAAGAAACGCTTCGTTTCTTCTTTTATGGTCTAACCCTTGAAACCCCATCACAGGTCCTGCAAGAAAAGGGAAAAGGGAGGAAGAGGCACTGGAAAGGAAAAATAAAACCGGAGTGATCCTTGACTTCCCTTTGATGTCTACAGCACTTGTCATAAATTGGAATATGGACGATGTCTGAGTCTTTCGCTTTTCAGGTTTAACGTGAATGTCTTTCCACGAACTACTTTTTGCGCCAACGTTTCCAGAGGATATGCGCTAAGCTGGAGTTCCCACGAAAAGGCGCTCTCCAAGGATTTCCTTTTGCGTGGAGGAAATAAAGGGAGAATATCTGTGTTCCTTCTCTTATTCCCTTTTTCTATTAAAGACGTGTTTCCCATATAAGAACGAACTGGCTAATATTAACTGTCCTGTGATTATAGTAAAAATTTACATTTTCAGTACGATTGCGTTCGCAGTTGCCAATTTTAATCCTTTTCATCAATATTACTCGTGTTCGTGCAAAACCAGAACTTCTGTTACCAAACGTTTCTCGATCTGAAATGCGCCGACATTTTCCTCTTCCGACAGAAGCAGGTCTCAGATCAAAGCAGCCGACTTGGCTCCCTCGTCTTCCTCCATGAACGCGTCCGATTTCATGCTTGCCCAGTCTCCGGCAAAGTCGCGAACGCGAGAGTCATTCCTTTATACCACCCGTTTCTTGGATGTGTATTTCGCGACTTTTCTCCGCATTTCTTGAGTCATAATCCTACCATTCATGAAGATTAGTCCTTAAGAGTTGGTTTCTAACAACGGAGTAGTACTAATTATTATTATTATTATTATTATTATTATTATTATTATTATTATTATTATTATTGGTAGCAGTTATATAATTATCATGGAAATAAGAAGGGTAATTGATAAACTGACACATGACAAAAGCTTGTACATCAAACCATAAAAGGAATATTTCATTTAAAGACCATCAAACACTCTCAGATCGCTAGGGTGTGTCCAGGTAGAAAAAGACGTGGAGCCAAATCTATTTAGCCATTTGGATCTTTCCCTTAATAGTTATTTATGGTTTCGCCTGAAACCTGTCATGCACAGCCATTGGCTTTCCAGATTGTCCTATCACAGTGGCATATTGAGCGCAGTTGTTCTTTGAGTAGATGGTTGATCCAAGATTAAAACTGCAAAGTGACTGTTGACCTTCTAAATGCCTTATGCCGATCATGTGTCGCGAAAATTGAAGTTTGGCAGCGCAGGTAAAAAATTATGCCATTTCTCTTTGTTTTTAGAAAAAAAAGTAGTTATCCAGAGAAAATATCTAAAGTCAAATGTGCTTTTAGTGTCACTTTTAAACTCATGGCTATACTTTAGAAAACTTTCAATTGAGTAGTCTTTACTATGCCCGTATTTTTTTCATGAAAATGCGACGCTTGTCGATACGGGAATTCCTTATTCGCCATAACCCACAAGATACAGTAGTTACGAAACGTTTTATGCCGATAATTGCTATGTTTATGATTGCGTTTGTGAGCATGTTAGCAAGATATCTCAAGGTCAACACACACCAGTAAATCCGCACATCTTGTCAACGGCAACATCTTCTTCCATATGACGTTAATCTAGGCTTAATCTGATCGTTGTTTGTTCGTAATTCAGGTGCGTCATCTGGTCTCTAAAAGTTGGGGGAGGGGGGCATTCTGAAAATCATACGGTTAATATCGGCGAGCGAAGCCATATAAATATGAATATATGGATGATATTAAGGGAAAAGGATGACTGATTTATCAATATTAGTCAGTCAACAAGTTTATAAGTCCACAATTTACAGATTGGCTAAAATACGGTGCAAGTCTTCCGTGACATCCTCAAGATACGGTTCCACTTAACTCTACAGAGACTATGATCAGTATTTAATATTATAAACTTTTACAGTATAAGATTAAAAATAAATTTATTATAGGATTTAGAGGACTCCATTGAGGTCTAAAATAATAGTGTCCTGTAACAATAAAAGCCTTTTATTCCAATGTGGGTTTTAATATCTAAGATTGGGGATGGTAGCAAAAGAGGTAGTGAATAGATGAATGACAAGAATGAGAATGTACTACTTGTAACAGTACTAGTGGAAAAGCAAGGAAAGTATAGAAGGGGACAATACTGAATGAAATGATTGTTGCATGTGTGAGATGACAATTTTTCAAACAATAACATGGTTAGATGAGAAAAGTAATAGTGGTAGAGGATAGAGATGCATGGAGCCAATTCATTTGTTGGCACCCCTTCGAGTATTAAAGCATTTTCGTAATTGATAAAGAAAGTGCTTACCTCTGGATACAGCCAAACAATATAGGTGCATAAAAATTGCCAAAAATATTTTCCCATGCGTCTGTCACTTTGTTTACAAATGTATTAGCGATATCTTGAGGGTCATGTGCAGCAAGACGTTCTCGGTGAACATGACAGCTCATAAGATGGCTACGCCATTTTTGAGCCATGGTGGAACGCAGCCAAGTTTGCATGGGCCTAAATGCACTGAATGACCGTTCAGCCTCACATGAACTTGCTGCAGAGACCAAAAGAAGTTTCAGCAAGTGCCCAACCTGTGGGAACATTCTTCAGACTTCCGGCAGCCTTTTTAGTAAATGCCTCTCGGTAGTCCTCAAGTTCAACAGAGGCACCATTAGGAGTAGACCAGAATGATAGGTGAAATACCAAAAGATAGACAGTGGTGGCAGCTTTCGTATTTGAATCCACACGGAAGAGAGAGTATGAATGACGTAGATTGTAGGCATAGGTCTACGCGAACAGGGATACATAGTAAATAAGGCATTATCTGGGGTGAAATGGGGAGTACTTGGTACTCCATCAGATAGGGGGGTATTCATTGTGTTTGCTTTTTCTTGTCGCAAAGGCAACCGAGCGAGGTTTCTGAGAAGGACTTCAACTGAGTCTTTCTGGATGGGTGCCTTGGTTAAGTGGGGGTTATCAGGTGTCGGATATTTTTTTGATTGAAGTGCGGTTATATCTTAGTGAGTGTCGGGATGGTTGCAGCGATGCTGGGATGCGAATGAAGGAAAAAAAAGTAATTTTTCTTTTTTGAGTTTTCATTTTGGTTTTTTTAAAAATTTTATTTTCTCTCTACTGTCTTTGTCTGCCTTTGCCTGTCCGGCTTTGTCTGTCCATCTGCACTTTTTCTGTCCGCCGTCAGAACTTAAAAACTGCCGAGGCTAGAGGGCTGCAAATTGGTATATTGATCATCCACACTCCAATCATCAAGCGTACCAAATTGCAGCCCTCTAGCCTCAGTAGTTTTGATTTTATTTGAGGTTAAATTTAGCCATAATCATGTGTCTGGCAACGATATAGGACAGGCCACTATCAGGCCGTGGTTAAAGTTTCATGGGCCGCGGATCATACAGCATTATACCGAGACCACCAAACGATAGATCTACTTTTGGTGACCCTGATTATATTCTGTACAGAAAACTCGATTGTGCCAAAGAAGCTTCAGCACATGTTTTACTTGTTTCTCTTATGGAATTATTATGGGGGTTGAATAGGTCATTTATATGGGCTAACTTCATTCAGGGTTTTTCTTTGTTTTTTCCTTATCTAGTTGTTCTTGGTTGTGCAGTGTGCAGGATGTAATGGGTGGTTTGCCTACTTAGCAAATTACCAGGGTCTCTGCTTGGATACAGACGGGCAGGCCTCGGTGGAGGGATCAGCATTTATTGCACGGAGACAATAAGCAGGGGTGATGTGGAATGGGGATTTTTCCTGCTGGGATTTTTTTCTTTTTCTTATTTTCTTTTGCGGGGCGTGCGGTATGGTATGGAGAGGGATGTGTCGCTGTGCTTGCTTTCCATTAGTCAAGCAATGGAGTATTGGAGGGCGAGTTTTACTTCTGGGATTCTTATTCTTCTTCTTTTTTTTTTTTTGTTTGGAGATCTTTGGAATTAGCCTTGGAAAACATTTGACAGTGATCTGCCAGTAAACTGAGGTTTTAGTGGAACAGGTGTAAGAAGGGGTTTGCTCCTGTGGAGTCTTCTTTTGTTCGAGTTTTAGTACTCTTGTTTTTTTTTCAGAGGGCGTGGTTCAAGATTTTATTATCAAATGTTTTTGAGATCAGGTAGAATTTGTCCAGGGGTTCATAAGAGATCTACTTTTGCTAGGAAGGGACAAAATAAAGCCATGAAAATGTTGGGTGAGGAGTCAGAAAATAAGAAAACTTTGGTTTACAAGTTGATGACCTACACGTCTTCAATTAAGCCTTTTGCAGGGTTGGTGAATGGGATTTTGAGACAGTCTGTCGAAATTTTTATTGAGAACATTCAAAATCACTTGAATACGAAGAAAATCTCAGATCAGACAGATGCCTTTAATGAGGCAAAAGGATTTCTTGCTCTAGATGTGGGAGACATTAGAAAATGCTGTCGTAGCTTTGGCTTTAAGAAATGCCGGACTTGGGATGACCTGAAGGTTTTTCTAAGAACTGCTGCATATGGGGCAGATGAATGTAGTGATTTGGTTTGGGATATGAGAGCATTCTATAAGATCAGGAAGGGTCAGAGTTCCATGGTGGATTATACCTCCTTATGTTTGATGCAGCTACAGACTTAGTGGAGAAATTGAAAGGCCTGGGCTGGATACAGGGCGATTCTATATCGTTAGAGAATTTTCGGAAGTTACTGCATTTCTCCTGGCTTTTGAAAAAGGTTCTGGACGCCAATGTGAGCACTTTTGAGTAGTTTTGATGCTCTGGTAGAGCCTACATCTGATGAATAATTTAATTTTGCCCAAATTAGAAAGCACATGTCAAAATGCCCGGCGGTAGATATTATATTTTTTAATGGGATGCCGAAAACCACGATGGGGGCTCAAAGGAACTTTCCACAGGGATATTCAGGTTTTGCTTCCTGTAGTTTTTGTGCTAAATTGGAGAATGATAGAAGATCTACGGATCAAACACCACATTTTCGTTGCTTCAATTGCAATTGGCAGGGTCACTCAAAGAAGTTTTGCCAAATTAAATACTGTGGCGGGTGTAGGAGTTCTGCTCATTCTTGGTGGCTCTGCCCATCGCTCAAAAAGAGTAATGATAGACCAGCAACCCAGAATTTTGCGAGTAGCAATAAGAAAGCTCCTCAGGAGGGATATCCAAAGAAGTCCAAAGATAGACAGAATTTTTGGAGGGCAGATCAACCAAAAGGGAAAGGATAAATTGTTCACGTCATATAGGGCTTTTCAGAGATATAGGGGAACCAAAGCCAGTGGTGAAGGGAGAGGTAACTGGGTCTAGTCTTTTAATTTTTGTAGATACGGGTGCATCGGTCAGTTTAGTGGACTATGATTTTTATCAATCGATGTTTTCCCAGTATCAGCTCAGACATTCAGAGGAGAAAGTGTGCCATGTCCAAGCTCATAAACTGGATGTCGTAGGTGCAGCGGATATCTGTTTTTTGCTGGGGCACCAGTTAATAAGGGAACAAGTTTTGATGGTGAGAGGAGTTAACTTGGGTAACAAGGTTTTATTGGGGCATCCAGCGTGTAACAGGATTGGTATTTCTATATACCCTAGTAAAGGAGGTATAACGGTTGGTGCAACTGGAGGTTTTATCCCGTGTGTGGGTGCTGAGGAAATGGAGGGGAATATATCTGTTATGGGGGATAATAAGGAAAAAAGTGAGAACAATGAGGAAATTGTGGGAGATAATCAATCTCAGGGGGAACTGAGCCTAAGGGTGAGGAGAAGATATATAAAGGTGTTTTAATGGAGGATATAATTTTAGAACCAGGAATGGTTGGGATGGTGAAAGTTAAGGTGAGAAATATAACGTGGATAAACAGGTGTGTATGGTGGAAGACAGTGAGAAACCTAAAGGAGTGGTGGGTGGAATTGTTAAACTGTAATAATTCAGTTACGAGGTATCAGAGTAATGCTAATGTTGTAGATTTGGAGGAATGGAGAGAGGACACTGAATCAGTGGCATAATAAGGGGAGCCAAATGGGTTTTCAGAGGCTGAAATGGAGGTTAGAAGGGAGAATTTTAGGAATCATTTCGGTGAGGAAGACTATAGTGAATACAAAGAGGGGTTAGGTGAGTTTTTAGCTGAATATGCAGATGTTATTGCCTTGAAGGGAGATAAATTGGGGTTGACTGGTGTGTTGGAGCATCAGGTGCATTTAGAGAGGGGGACGAAGCTTATCTATGTCCCATCGTATAGGATACCTTTCAAGATAATTGAGTAGGTTGAACAAGAGGTTAGCAAGTGGGAGGAGGAAGGTATAATAAGTCCTAGCTCATCACCATTTAGTTTTCCGCTGTTGGCAGTACCTAAGAAGGATGGCTCAATCCGTGTATGTGTGGATTTTAGAAAATTAAATGAGAAGACCGTTCCAGACATGTATCCGGTGGCGTGTTTGCCAGATTTGTCCATGGAGATTGGAGGTAGGAATATTTATTCATCAACTGACCTCATGCAAGGTTTTTTAAAAGCAAGTGCCGTTGAGTGAAGAGAGTAGAAAGTTAACAGCGTTTTCGATCCCAAAAGGACTCTATGAATTTACAAGAATGCCTTTTGGTTTGTCAGGTAGTCCTATTACATTTATGAGGTTAGTGAATACAGTCTTGCACAGGATGTTGGGGGAAATTGTATTTGTTTATATGAATGATATATTAGTTGCTACGGATTCTATAGAGGAACATTTAGACGTGCTTAGGGAAATCCTCAGGGGGCTTAGAATGGCAGGTCTGAAGGTTAAACTAGCCAAGTGTAATTTTTTGAAGAGACATATTATATATTTAGCACATGTCATTTGGAAAGACAGTGTACAAGTGAATGACAAGAATGTCAAAGCGATCGCCGCTTTTCCTATACCCAGGACCAAGCAAAACGTCGGCTCATTCATGGGTATGGCGGATTTTTCCCGTAGATTCGCGATAGGTTTGTCTATGTTGTCGGCAGCTTAGATGGATGTAGTGAGAGATGATGTACAATTCTCAAGGAGTGAAGCTTAACAGGTAGCTTTTCAGGTCAAAGATCCTTTAATGAGTCCTCCAAATAAAAGTTAAGTATACCTAAGTTTAACCAGACCACTGAGCTGATTAACAGCTCTCCTAGAGCTGGCCCGAAGGATTAGATTTATTTTACTTGGCTATGAACCAACTGGTTACCTAGCAACGGGACCTACAACTTATTGTGGAATCCAAACCACATTATGACGAGAAATGAATTTCTATCACCAGAAACACATTCCTCTAATTCTTCACTGGTAAGTCGGAGAGTCGAACGCTGGGCCAACAAATGAGTCCTCTAGTTTTGAGGTTTCCTGATTATTCTTTACCGTTCACGTTAGTGACAGTTGCCAGTCAAGAGGGGGTAGGTACTCATTTAATGCAGAAATTTTAGGGTAATTACATCCAATAGCATTTTACAGGAAGAAGTTCAAGACATAGGGGAGTAATGAAAGGTTAATGGTGATGGTGGATAAGGAAGCTTTTGTGGTAGTGTCTAGTTTGGCTCATTTTAAGATGCTGCTAATGGGGAATAAGGTGGAAGTTCTTACAGATCATAAGCCGTTGTTGGATCTTTTTGATAAGCATGATCTGTCTCCTAAGAGGGCTAGGTGGTTTTTGACAATTAAGGATTTTGATGCTAAGCCTAGGTACATTGAGGGTAAACATAACGTGGTAGCAGATGCTCTTAGTAGGAATTTTGTGGATACAGAGGTTGAGCATGTGTGTAAAGCAACTGGTGAGTGTGTGGATCGGGATATTAGTTTGGCGGGGGAAGAAACAAAATGAAGGTTTACATAGGAAATGGGTACACAGTTGCTTTCTTTACACAGTGATTAATGTGTTTGTGATCCTAGTATTGAAAGGTACAACTAAAATAATTTTATCATAAAGCACTTTGGCACTTATTAAATTGTAATACATGAATACATCTTCCACAAGTGGCTGAAAGTGTTTTTCCATGATGCAAAACTTAATAATGTCTTCTAATTCTTTAGGAGTGATTAGTGTTGGGCTCAAAATACCTTTAAAAGCTAGCAAAATGGCATTTAATATGTTTTTACATTCCTGTAATATCACTTCACTTTCCTGAGGAAATATATTTAAAAACTGTATGTTTTCCAACTTATTCAGTTCTTTTGTTACATTCTGATTGACTTGATTTATAAAAAATTTCAGTTTTTCTATTTGTTGTGCATTTTGATTGTGTGAGGTAATCACTTTATTTTTATCACTGTGCCTCTTGCTGCTGCCCATTTTTCCAGTCTGTCGATTCTTTCTTTTTCATGTTCTACATTTGCTTCGGTAGCAACTCCAAATAATGTGTTCAAAGCAGTTCCAATGAAGGGTAAGAGGGATCTCTTTGACCTTTTGTTCAAGGTATTTTCTATTTCTGTGTTTAATTTTTCTAACAATTGTATAACACTGTTATTATCACCCTTCTGTAGGACTGATTTAATGTCCCTTTGAATTGCATATAATGTTTTCTCACTATTTAACACTGTGGTTATGTCTATACTAATGATTCCTAAGTCTTTGATCATTTTGACTTTTCCATGCCTCTTTAACAATGATCCCTTTCTTATCTCCACCTCTGAAGAGATGAGTCCAATTGTAACTAATGCTATGATGAGCCGCATTTTTGCATCTGTAAGAACAGACTTTTATCAGATTTTCTTTATATATACTTTTCATTACATACATTATATTTATGATATTTTCAGTCCAACACCAATATATACATATATATACACATATTTAACTCTGTCGGTTTCATAGATTACATATTTTATTTACAACATTATCTACAGCATTTTCTTGTCTTATGTTATCTATAACTTTAGTGGACCGTGGATCTGTTTTTAATACTTTTTATATGATTCCAGTGAACTACTTTTTCCTTTAGATCACTTCCATTAATTACTCTATATTTGTTTAATTTTAACACTTCTACAACTCTATATGGTCCAGTGAGCTTGGGAGAAACCTTTACATTTGGCCCTTCTTGGACATGATTTTGCACATAAATTTGACTACCTACTGTAATGTCTGGTTTAATGGTACTTTTATTATGATATTTGGTATGAGTTATACGAACCTCTTTTAACTTTGCCCTTGTTTTCATGATTGTCTCGTAAGTACGTCTGGTCTTCCGTGCAACATAGTCATCATAGTTATAAGTATGTCTGGGTGGTGTTGCATCGTCTAATAATGAGTTAGGCATTCTTTTCTGATAACCATATAGTAAATAATGTGGGGATTCTCCTGTTGTCTCATTTACAGTATCATTCAATGTGAACTGTACGTCTTCTAGTGCTAAGTCCCAATCTTCTGTCCGTGGGCTCACTAAAGTTTTCAGGATATCCTTTATTTTACGATTAGTTCGTTCTATTGCTCCATTAGAACTTGTCTTATAAGCGGTTATTTGACACTTATTTATCTAACAAAATTCACATATTTTCTTTAAGAGATCACTAGTAAATTCAGCAGCATTATCAAAAAGAACTTGTGGACACGAATGTCTTGTGATAATTCTAGATTTAAGAGCTTCTGCTCCTGTAGCTGCATCTCTGTTCCTTACTGGTACGATTTCTACATATCTAGTTAGATATTCTAAGAATACTAATATTTGTCTATTTCCTCTAAAAGTCATTGGAAATGGACCTAAAAAGTCCAGAGTTACTACTTGAAATGGATTTAATTCTGATGGATATTTTTGAAGTGGAGCTTTAAGATTTACGCTACCCTTATGTTTAATACAAACTATACAGTTTTGTACAAAGTTTTTGGCATCTTCACTACAATTTGGCCAAAAGTAATTTCTGGTTATGATTCTGATTGTCTTTTTAATTCCTGGATGTCTTGCTAACTTATATGAGTGAGTTAGTTGTAAAACTTCTCTGATTAGTGTTTTTGGGATGTATAGTCGAGAACAACCATTCTTCTCTGATGGCCTTTTTTTACAACAATCCATTTATTAATTGAAAATCAGGTTTTAATGATTCATCTAGTATTAACTGTCCTACAATTAGTCTGATTTCTGCATCTTTTTCTTGTATTTTTACTCTTTCTAGATCTAAATTTACTACTTGATAACTAAAACAAAAGGTATTAGTGGTAATACATTTTTCTGTTTCTTCTTGAGATCTGGATAATGCATCTGCCAAGGTGTTAAATTTCCCTGGAATACATCTGAATTCCGGGGCAAATTCTAATACACTAATGAACTATCTATTGCACTTCATGTTGCTGGTAAAGGCTCCCTTTTTAAATAAGTCACAAATGTGTTTGTGATCAGTAAGGACATTAACCTTAGGACCTAAAAGTATGTGTCTAAGTTTCTTTAAACCCCAATATAAAGCTAAACACTCTCTTTCTGTGGTACTATAGTTTCTTTCTGCTGGGTTTAAAACTCTACTAGCATAATATACTGCCCTCATTCTAGATTTGGCCTTTTGTAACAGTACAGCTCCTAGTCCTGTACTTGCGGCATCACAAGCTAAGTAAAAGTCTTTGGAAAAATCTGGGTAGACTAAAACAGGGTTCCTGGTCATTTTGCTCTTTAGTGTTTGAAAGGCTGTTTCTTGTTCGTCCTTCCATTCATAATTAACATCCTTCTTGGTTAGTTCTGTCAAAGGTTTGGCTATAGTAGCAAAACCCTTTATGAAAGGTCTATAATAACCTACCATACCTAGGAACCTTCGTAATGCTTTCAAATAAGTGGGAGCTGGGTAATCAATTATTGCCTTTATTTTACCTGCCTGCATGCGCAGTCCATCTTCACTAATTACATGACCCAAGTATTCTAAGGATTTCATCAGGAATTGACATATCTTTAATTTTATTTTTAGTCCTGCAATTTTTAATCTCTCTAGGACCATTTCTAATGTTCTGAGGTGACTTTCTAAGTCTTTGCTAAAAATGATTACATCGTCCAAGTATACTGCAACATTTTCTATATCTCCTAGAATTGGTAACATTAATCTGACAAATGTTAATGGGGCTGACGTGAGTCCAAAAGGCATTACTTCAAACTATAAATGTTCTTTATGTGTGCTGAAGGCTGTGAATAGTTTCGATTCCTCATCTAGAGGTACTTGCCAATATCCACTAAGCAAATCTAAGGATGAAAATGTTTTGGCCCCTCCTAATTGAGCTAACATATCTTGAATTACCGGCATCGACATTCTATCTGGAACTGTGTTGGAATTTAACTTCCTGTAATCTATTACAAGTCTCCAACTACCATCCTTCTTTGGAACAAGTAACAATGGGGAATTATATGGAGATTTAGAGGGAATTACTACTCCATCTCTTTTCATTTCCTCCATCAAATTATCAACTATGGGTCTCTGGCTTGTTGGTAATGTGTAATTAGGAATAAAAAATGGCTTGGCTCCTTATCATCTAACAAAATTCTATGTTATAGAACATTTGTTCTTCCTAGTTTATCTCCTTCTATAGCTATTACATTTCTGTATTTCTCTAACACCTGAATTAACTTGTGTCTATTTTCTGGAAAATCTGTTTTATTTACTTCTTGATTTATTTGAGAGTTTTGGCCATTTATAGAGAAAAATGCTTTTTCTTCTACTGTTAGTAAAGGATTGTTAATAGGAATTCCTATGCAAAAGACAATGCCTGCGTATAGTGTTAGTCTGTTATCTGAATAGTTTTGGACATAAACTTCGCAGTTATCACTATTCATGTGGACTAGTGAATTATCCATTATGACAAAGTCTGGCAATTCTTCATTCAATAATAGAATATCCTTATTCTTTACATCGTCTTTTGATCTCAAATATATTTTTGTTAAACATTTTGGATTCAAAGTTACTGCTCTGTTGAGTATAAATTTTACTTTATTAACATCAGCTATGTTAACACAACATATTTCTTCTTCTTCTATGTCTGAAAAATAGCAAAGTTCTGCTTCTCCAGTGGTTTCTTCTGTTACTTCTGTTATACTATTTATTTCTGATTTATTTACTTTATCTAAGAGCAATACTTCATTTAGTATTTTCCCTTCACTTTCACAACTCATTACTACATTGCTATACAGTAGTTATAGGCTTAGGCGCATTGATTTTCGTTAGATTCAGTGTTTTGGTCATCAGAATTATTTATATCTGAGTAATTATTTATATCTGAGTATATATCGTCTGTATGTGCACATCTCAACAATTCTGTATTCTGTAATTGTGGGAATTCCTCTTTTTTATCTGTTTCTATTTTATCTTGCATGTTCTGGTTACTAACCTGCTTTTCCTGTACGTCTGCCTCGCTTGTCGAAACTGTCTCAGACAAATTGATCAGATTTGGGTGAAACTTTTCTTCGTTAAGCGTAAAACATATGTTCTTCCGATTATCCTGTTTCAGGCTAATCTTTCCTTCACTACTATCTACTATTATTCCACATCTCATTCAATTAAATGAGAACAATACTTGTGCGGGAGAAATCTGTCTTCTAAAACTAGGAAACTTTTAATAAATTTGTTACAAAATATCTATTTCTAAGTTCACATTCCCCACACTTTTAATCTGTTTCCTTGCTATTCCTTTCATTACTCTACTTTGACCCTGAATCTGAGTTTCTGAAATGCCTAAATATCTGGTTAAAGTTATTTTATCAATTATATTTACAGTACTGGCTGAATCAATGAGTAAAGTACGTGTCTTTCCATTTATTGGAATCTTTACAATAGGCAGATCCTTTCTGTTTATTTCTTCCTCTTTCACGGAAAATATTACTTCTTTGCTATGTAAATAGGAAAATGCGGATGATCCTTCATTTCCCCTTGTAACTGTTTCTTCTTTGTCTCTTTCATCACCTTGAAGGGAATTACTTTCTTTTCTCTGTAAAGGGGTTAATTGTCACTGACTGGATGATTTATTTATATTTCTCTATTGGCTTCCTTATTATTGAACCAACAGTTTTTAGTTAAATGCCCGATCTTTTTGCAAACTGCACAGATTCTAGGTTTTCTGTATTCATTAGTGGAATGATTGGTATACCTGCAGTTTTCACAAGTTATTTTTGGTCTAGCTCCTTGAGCTGAATTATCCTCTGATTTTGAATGATTTGTGTTTGAATATTAACCATTATGATATCTTATGGGTGTACCATTCCTCGATTGATTCTGTCTTCCTTTCTGGTTTGGATTCCACTTTTCCTAGTATTTTGCGCATATTTCCTTTGAAAGGAAGTTTGTCTAATCCCCACTTGTCTGGAATTATCATTATACTTGTTATTTCTTTTATATGAATCATAGCTATCTCTGCCTTTCCTTTCATTTTGTGTTTCTGTTACCCCTACAGATTCCTTAGAAAAATCTATCCCTTTCTTCTGGATTTCTTGCCTCATTGATATTAAAGCTGTAAGGCTATCACTTTTAGGATCAATTTTAACTTTCTTGAAAGCTTTCTTTTCTTTCTCTCCGAGTATGTTATACATGGTTCCAAAGGACAAATAAGTCAAAACATATCTTAAACTAGCTAAATCATCTTCTTCATCACCAAAATCATTCTTAACTCCTGTGGTGATGTTTGTTTTCTTTGAGTCTTCTATTACTTTGTGTGTCGATTCTTCAACATCTGTGTGAAGATTTGCTATGGATTCTCCATCGTAATACTGGGTAAGGAATTTATTAATATTATATAATGCATCACTTTGACTTACTGGTTCCCAGATTGATGAACAAATGCATTTAAATTCAGTGTATGTGGTTATTTTGTTGAATCTAACTGATTTCAAAGTTCTATATGCATCACAGCTTTCTGAACTAACGAGAAGCAAGGCTTTGTTAATTTTAGCCCTTTCATTTGTTATTCCCCCTGTAGATATGCAACTGTCTGCATCAGCTAGCCACTAGTTCACAGAATATGATTCTAGCCTATTTTTGTCAGGATTTGAACCTTCAACTCTTCCACAGAATTGGGTGGCTTGTGTAATGATCACTGTTTGCGCAATTGTTCTAAATTGAAATGTGTTAGTATTATTAGTATTATTATTATTATTGCTATTTGTGTTATTAGTGTTGGTACTTTCTTGAGTTAATGATATTTGTGAACTTGGCACTGGAATTCGACTATGTCTAACTGTTGTTGGTCTTAAATTATAAGAGCGATTTCTAATAGTATTCAACAATTCGTCAAATGAATTCTGCATATTACAACAGTATTCTAAAAATCATAAAAAATTTATTCACAAATACACAACAGTATTAAAAAAATATATCATCAAAAGAATGTTATGTTATTAAAGATTCCTATCTCTCAAACATCAAAACAAAATATAACAAGATAAAAAAATTTTTTAGAGAGAATTGTAAAAGCTTTATACCTTCTAAGAGAGAGAACAACAACAAAAATTTTCATACACTCTTACAGAGAGAGAATATAATTAAAATAAGTTTCCAATCACGACTTACTTATTTCTGTTGTGGTTCGGTTTTAACTGTTGTTTGTTACCACTGTTACTCTTGAACTTTGGGAGAGTGGGTTCCGTTCTCAGCTAGCACTTTGCTGGCTGCAAGTTCGAATCTCCGACCGGCCAATGAAGAAAAAGAGGAATTTATTTCTGGTGATAGAAATTCATTTCTCGCTATAAAGTGGTTCGGATTCCACAATAAGCTGTAGGTCCCGTTGCTAGGTAACCAATTGGTTCTTAGCCACGTAAAATGAATCTAATCCTTCAGGCCAGCCCTAGGAGAGCTGTTAATCAGCTCAGTGGTCTGGTTAAACTAAAGTATACTTAACTTTTTTTAACTCTTGAACTGATTCACTTTTCCTTTCACGACCAACTCTGTAGTTTGCTGTAGACACACAAGATACAACTTCTAGTTTTAAATCTTGACTAAAATGGTCCTTTTCTTGTTTTGTTGACCATCAGGGATTTGTCTTCTTAGCTTTCACCAGTAATGTTGATTTTTAATGGGAATGTTTTGTCGTACATGTGAAATGCACTCATCCGTTTTAACAGATCGTGTATAGAAATCTGTTTGGGTGTGTGTTGATAGCTACCAACACACAGGCACCATTGTGCTGTCATGGAATACTCTATGGTGTTTTGCCATTTCACGTTGACTGGTATGCTTGCGTTGTTCTCGTTGTTCACTTGTTGTTCACTTATTGTTTTATCTTTGGGGAATAATGTTTCTTAGTTGTGGGTTTTCTAAGCGGTAATGTTCTTCAAAGGAAATGTCCATCCCACCAGTAGGTGGAAAATTGCTTCTGTTCTGCCCTGTAATCATCCTTAGCGGTTGGAGATTATCTAACGACGTCCCTTGTGTGTGATTAATTGATTTAATTCCCTCCTTTGTGGGTGGGACTAATGACATCAGCGGAAGTCTTCAGGTTCCGACGAAAGTTGAAAGGTCAGGACACAGAGAAGATGGGTAGGCAGTTTTTAATGGTTGCGCTTAGATTACTCTCACACCAATGTTTTGGCTACATACTCACAACACTTCCCAATTGTTATTCTCTCTCTCTCTCTCTCTCTCTCTCTCTCTCTCTCATTTCTTTGTTATTCATTCTTTGTCTATTAATGGTTCTCTCTCATTTCTTTTTCTCTCTTTTATATTTAGGCTATTCCTAACTAATATTCTCCTAGCTATCATTATATATACATATGCATATATATACATACATACATACACACACACACACACACACACACACACACACACACATATATATATATATATATATATATATATATATATATATATATATATATATAATCATGAAGCTACAAATGTCGCTTAATATCAAATTCACGCTTACCTCAGGAATATCTCCGATGGAGAATTGTCCGAAGGAATTTATATAAGTGATAAATGAATTGGTATCGTCAGGACGAACACTTGACACGAAACCTATTCAGCGACTCCAGTAGACGCTACCCACTGAGCTATCAAGAGAGGTATAAGTCTTTGCCGAGTAGGCTGTACTGTTTTTACCTGTCGTGAACGGGGAAATTGTACTTAGCCTCGGCAATGACCCACCTCCGCCATGACAGTTTATTGGTACGTTTGGAACACGCAGCTCTTATTATGAAATTTTTTACCACACCGTGATTTATATACAATCATGAAGCTACAAATGTCGCTTAATATCAAATTCACGCTACCTCGGGAATATCTCCGATGGAGAATTGTCGCCGAAGGGGAATTTATATAAGTGATAAATGAATTAGTCATTGCCGAGGCTAAGTACAATTTCCCCACTCACGACCGGTAAAAACAGTACAGCCTACTCGGCAAAGACTTATACCTCTCTTGATAGC
>NC_089752.1:68110319-68117819 GCF_040412425.1 Macrobrachium rosenbergii
GCTGGAACAATCTGTCCACGAAGTATTCAGGTCTAAGAGAATATCCTTCTCATTGTAGTCTTTGGTACTCCCACCACAAGGTTGCCACTTACTTCACAGGGATGTGCACTGTCATTAACTAATACTGGGGAAATCTTATGGTAAGGTTTAATTAGGTTGACATGAACTAGCTGGGTAGACTTCTTCCTGTCAAGGGTAGAGACAACATAATTAAGTTTATTAATAACTTTTGTTACCTTATATGGTCCAGAGAACTTATGTTTTAGTGGAGATCCTGGAATTAGAAAGTATACTAAAACAATGTCACCAAGTTTGAACTTTCACGTTTTAGCTTTTTTGTTATAATTTACTTTCATTTTCTCTTATGTTTCTTTCAGATTATCATAGGTAAATTTATGAATTTTGTCAATTTTGTCTTTCATGTTTTGCAAGTACGTAGTAACTGTAACGGGAGTGACTACTTCAACCTCACCAAGTAAATTTTCTTCAATAACTCTTAGCACATCTCTAGTCTTTCTACCAAGAAGCATTTCAAATGGCGAAACCCCATTGGACTCATTTGGGACGATGTGTATCACGAACATCAAGAGATCTAGATTTTCATCCAAACCCTAAGCAGATTCCAAGGCATATTTTCCTAGAAGGCTTTTCAATGTTTGATGTGCCCTTTCCAAGATACCCTGAGACTCTGGATGATAAGCTGAAGAAAATGATTGTTTAATATTTAGTTCTTTCAAGACGGATTGGAAAACATCACTTTTGAAATTTGTTCCTCTATCACACTGTAATTCTTTGGGAAAACCTAAGACAGAAAATACTTTAATAAGACTTTCTATGATCTTTTTGGCAGATATATTAGGTAAAGGAATGGCAACTGGAAACCTTGTGATTGGACACATTACAGTCAACAGATACTGATTACCTTGGCGGGTTTTGGGCAAAGGTCCCACACAATCTATTACAACCTTACTGAATGGTTCATGTGGAATAGCAATAGTTTTTAATGGTGCAGGTGGTATCACCTTGTTGGACTTTCCAGCCATCTGGCAGATATGATAACACTGTAGAAAGCTTTTTACATAATTTTTTATTCCTGGCCAATAGAAATTACAAGATAATCTCCGATACGTTTTGCTTACCCCTAAACGAGAATCAGCACAGTTAGCAATTTCAAGAATCTTATTTCTGAGTGAAGATGGAACTATAACCTGCTCACAGTCTGCCCACGATTCGTAAGCTGACAATTTAGAAGGACGAAACATGCGCATCAGAAGAATTCCATTCTCAATATTGTAACAAGGAATTTGTTAATATCTGATTTCTGCACAGCCTTTTCAAATAAAATACTCAAACTACCATCTTCCTGCTGCAATTCAACAAAATTATCTTTAGAAAGGTTTTGCGGATCTGGTAAATTTGAATGGTTAACAGAAACATTAGGTACTTTCTTAGGTTGCTCATCAGTAGATTTCTTTGAGCGAGTTGCTACACAGATTAAATCAGCATGTTCAGGACTTTGTGCCTCTGGTTTATTACATTTACTTTCAGGATTGCAAATGATCAAATTACACATTACTTTACTGCCTGCTAAATCATTACCAAGGACAAGATCTACATCAACAGGAAATTCATTATCAGTGACAGCAACTTTTACAGTTTCATTAACATATGGGCAATCAAGATTTACTTCAGCAAGAGGCAATACTTTACTACTTGAAAAGTCTGAAACAACTACATGGTCATCAGTGAATTTAAGATCAGGAACAAGATTCATATGTATTATGGACTGAACAGCCCCTGCATCTCTTAAGATAGATACTTTCTTTGAATTGAGAAGATCATGGTAAATAAATTCTTTGAAATAATCCTGATCAGCAGCACAATGAAAAACCAGTTTTCTTAACCATTGGCCATGATGATATTTTACTAGATTGAATGGCTACTTTGCACCCTGGTTTTGTACAGTTCTTTATTGTGTGTCCAGGTTGCTTACAGTAAGCGCAAGAGTTAATAACAGTTGCACCATCAATATCTTGAGACTTATCAGGAATTTTAGGTCTATTCTTATGAATTAAATTATAGGTATCAGCAAGATTCCCAGCTTTCATTAGATCTTTGACCTCTCTCTCAGCTATATACATCGAAATACTGTAGGTGGGGGTAGTCTCCGATGGAATTCTTCTAAGACTACTAAATTAGCTAATTCCATGAAAGTAGTGACATGTTCACTTGCAAGCCATTTCTTGAACAATCTAAGCTTCTGACTAGCAAATTCTGTAATTGTTTAAGAAGCAGTCTCAGTAGCATTCCAAAACAATTGTCTATAACCCTCGCTGGTGATAGCATAAGCATCTAGAATGTTCTGATTTATAACATTGTAACTTTCACCAGTTAAAGTAGATACAACTTGAATTGCTTTACCACATAACTGAGGTTTAATTAACCATAACCACTGATCTGCAGGCCATTCTAGATTAGCAGCAATATCTTCAAAAGCAATGAAAAAACTTTCAACAACTTTCTCATAAAAAAAGGGCACGGGCTATCTTGCTCTGGACAAGTGAAAATGAATGGGCTGAGAACTAGAAATACCCAACTCCTGACGATGCTTTTCTACAGCTATTTTATCCTTTTCCTCCTCCAGCTTCTTATTTAGCTCAGCCTCTCTAACCTTATATTCTAATGCCAAGTCCAAAAGCTTCTGCTTTTCCTCTAACCTCTTTCGAGAAAGATAATCTTCTTGTTCTTTGCTAACTTCTCTTAGTCTTAACTGTATTCTAGCTAGCTCTAGCTCTTTATCTACTTTACTTTGTTTTGCTTTGCCCTCAAATTAACTACCTGTTCTTCAGTAAAAACATCCTCATCTATATAGTAATCCAGAATAGAGTCTAGAATTTGACCTTTGAGCGCTGTGTGGCTCACTTCAATATTAAGCTGACTAGCAAGAGACAGCGGGTCCACCTTCTTTGCTTGAGAAAGCAGAAAAAGTTTACCAGCAGGATCTGTTACAAATTCAGATACATCAAAAGGCATTTTGGAGATTATTACTCTACCAGTATAAAATATCAGAACTTCAGGAGTAATTTATCACAGTGTAAAAGTATGAACTACTGCCTGTTTATATCACAAGCATTCTTTATAAGTAGTCAAGAAAATTAAACAGAGCTCGTCGTCGAAGTCAAATCAGTGAAAACACTGGTAATGACACTGAAAATCTCTAATACTAATAGGCAACATCGAAAATGAAGAACTATTCTTCTGACAAAAATTACACTTAAGATACGTAAGTTTATTCAAGATATGCATATGCAATCATGAGTATAAATGAAGCATTAAAAGACGAAATCGCTCCTAAGAGCTAACTTCAGACACTTCGAAAGCATTGTCTTGTGAAGACCGGTTGTTTGCATGGGATCAAACCGCTAGTCAAGACATAACAATTACTTTAACGATAGTGACTTGGTTTAGGTCGCTACAACAGAGATAGCTTGACAGTTTGCCTAAAAACAATCAAACACGGAGCAAGGAACTACACGAAGTGCCCTTATAACTCTAAACTCGTCAATACTATCGGGGGGCAAAACATTGCTAAGACGCCAACACGGCATAAATGACAGAGAACTTAATCTACCGGGGAGATTGGCAAACTGACAAACACTCAAGGAAGCAACCCTCACTGATGCTCCAACCGAAAACTATGGCAGTGGTTAACAATGGTAAATAAATTTTTTTAACTAAGAATGATCAACACTGATTACGAAAAACCTTATCCTGATATTTGAATGCTTAAAAAGCAATTTTATTCTACATACAGACGTGTGTGTAAAGTTAACATGATAAACACTTTCCGAGTACAAATGAATAATTACCGAGAATAGCAACTCGTTATCCGGGTCAGGTCCCCAAAATGTAACGATCTCCTATGAGTTATAGTCTAGGAGTAGGTGAGGAGTCATTACACAAACACACAGACACTTGGAAATATTAAATCAGAACAACAAGGAACGTAAATGAGATATAAGGAAATAATCAAGACTTATAATTACACAAATAACACCTGTTCCCACTAATCAAACACAGCACAACTCTTACATAAATAAAATCGAATTCTTAACTTACGAAGACATCACAATTGTAAGTACTTCACAAGCAGTCTTTACGTATGTAGAACAAAATAAAGGTGCCACCACAGAGCAGCTCGAGAGAAGTTAAAGGTCCCGCAGTCTGAAAGCGAAGAAGACCAGTCACAAAGCCAAGGAAGTAAACAGAAAACGAGAAGCAGCAAGGAGTCTCGAGAGAAGGAAAGGAAGGGTGGCAGTATACATAAACAAGGATTCTTGAACATATATGATTAATGTATATCATATCAGTAAATACAAATATGGTTCTTGGCAATATTTATATATATATATATATATATATATATATATATATATAAATAAAAATCTATGTATACTATATAATATGCATATCTATCTATCTATCTATCTATCTATATATATATATATATATATATATATATATATATATATATATATATATATATATATATATATATATATATATATATATATATATATATATATATATATATATATATATGTATGTATATATATATATATATATATATATATATATATATATATATACATATATATATATATATATATATATATATATATATATATATATATATATATATATACAGTATATATATATGTATGCACATACATGTATATGTATGTGTGCGTATACATATATATGTGTGTATGTGTGTGTGTTTGTGTGTGTGTGTGCATAAACATTTTATCTATATATAAATTTTCACTTATTTTCATTCCTCCCTCTAAGCCAGCCAGATTATATATCGATTTTTTAAATAACAGAGCTTTTCAGTTAACTGGTAGGCTAGGATTTACTGGCAGGAGAGACGTTAGGCCTCTAGTTTTGACTGTATGTAGGGGCACATTCCCTTCCCCGCCCCCACATCGCCTGGCCTTGGGTAAAAGACAATGACACACCTTAGCTTTCCCCCCCGCACCCCCCTCAATCACGTGATCAGTCGATGCATTTCCTTCTTAGGGTAGAAGAGAGACTAGGAAGTTCGTTAAGCATAAAAGGCAAAAGCCTTTCAAAGGTGGCGTCTACTAATTTGAGCCTTAGGGACTTAGTTATAAGGCCTCTTTCCCTAGAACCCTTTTACTTGCTTAAGACTTGCTTTCAGATGTGACCTGCTTGAGCACAAATGAAAGCACTCGAAGATGTTTTCAAACCAAGAGGCAGAGCGAGACACAGCATAGACGCACTCAGAACCCCGCCACGAGAGGACATAAAAAACCTTCCCCTCTCTTTCCTTTGTGTGGTAGTGGACTAGTGCTAGTGACCCAGTTTGTCTTGCAAAGAACTCATGCAACAGCATCAGGTATGTCTGAGTAGCGGTCTACTGCCAGTACAATTTCTTCTCTCATCGTAAATTTCTCCCCAATTCCTAATTTTCAACTTTTCCAATCTCCCTCAAGCTTCCCCTTGTTTTGAGATCGACGACACAGCCCATGCTCTCTCTCCCCAGTGCCAATACAAGTTTCAGTGATCAGAAGTAGACTACTTCCTCCATAGTGTTAAATAAGGGCTACTTAAATTAAGCACTCAAGTGATTAAATCCTCCCTAGTGCATAGGTTTCATGTGATAACTTTCCAGTGCATGCAATTACTAAGCCTGGTCTTTGTTCCAGAAATCCTGCTTCGTGCTTCAGTCAACCAAGCCTTGTAAATTAAATCCCCTAGAATACTGCCGTATAGAAAATCCAAGAGACTCTAGTTAGTGTCCCATTGCAAGAAAGTCCCTGCAGCAGGTTAATTCACGCCTTATTGCGATGTCCAGTTAACGACGTGCTGTTGACATCCTTGTGGATTAGATTTTTGCTTCATTCTTACTTCTGTTGTTTGCTGGCTCTTCAATTCCCAGCTTCATTTCATTGCCTCATGTGTAAATAAATTCATTGTAACGTAAATTACTCCCTCATTTCCCATGGCGACCTTCCTATATTGGGTAAAATGAGGTAAGTGGAAAACCTCCTCCCTGCATTTTGTTTACAGACTGGTGTTCTCCTTTGGCCCAACTGGCAGTATCTAAATTAAAGTAAACCCTTCCTTCCTCCAAGGACCCTCAATTTGTAAGAATATATATATATATATATATATATATATATATATATATATATATATATATATATATATAGATATATTTATATATATATTATATATATATATATATATATATATATATATATATATATATATATATATATATATATATATATATATATATATATATATATATATATATATATATATATATATATATATATATATATATATATATATATATATACTGGGTGTTTCAAAATTAGAGCCCCCTCCACAGAACAAATGGAAAGTTATGAAGTTTTTCTGCTATAGCCTATATCCAAGTATATTATTTTAAGTTTCTATTAAGCTATTTTTCATTTTACATTACTTGTATTTTCAGACTGAGTGACAGAGTTAGATACAGCCATGGCTAACAACTCGGAGGAAATCAGATGGATTGACCGAATCTGGGCTATAACCTTCAGAGAGGCCAGCGATGCTGGTGCATCCTTCATTTCACGTTCCTGGATAGCTAAATACATTAAAAGAGATGAATCCTTTGTTAAAAGAAACGAACAAAAATCCATATGGCTATCATCGCGAAAAGAGTGGGAATCTTGGAAGGCCTGAAGTCCTTTCTCAGGAGTCAAAAGACATCATAGCTGAGGCAGTGGGTAGACCAAGAAAGTCTTTACGTAAATTGACTCTTGAACTAGAAACAAAAAGGGGAAAGAAGAGAAGTTATAGTGCTGTATATCTAAGGATGCAAGAATATCAGAGCTGGAACAATCTGTCCATGAAGTATTCATGTTATCAGCAAGCCCAACATCACTCAGCAACAGAGAGAAGACCATGCATGGTTTGGGATGAAGCTGACTTTCTCCATGTTGCCGCATCAGATGAATTCTTCATTTACACAGTCAGGAAGCCAAATCATAAAAATGACATCACTTGGGCTGCAAAGTTGGATGATATCAGCGATGACTTGTGCTATCGCCAAGTTGTGAAATTTCCTGAATGTTTGGGAATTTTTCTGTTTCACAGCCATATGGTTAATGTGGATCATCAAAGAAAAAGGAAACTATCCTTACTGATGGAGTATTTCCTTTCCTCAAAGATCCTGAAAATGTGTTATCTGTTGAAGGATTTACATTTTTGCATGATAAAGCACCATGTTTCAAGGCTCTTCAGACACAGTAGCTGCTTCGAAACAGTGATATAGATTTCTTCTCGTCAAGTGAATTTCCAGGTAGCTCCCCTGGTCTTAATGTGTGTGAAAACATTGGTAGTATCTTAAAGGATCGTGTTGAAGTGCGCACAGTGAACTATGATGGTATACCAAGCCTCGACGACCTGCGTAGAGAGGTGACC
>NC_089752.1:68122819-68132819 GCF_040412425.1 Macrobrachium rosenbergii
CAAAGATACTACGTCGACATTAAAATCTGTAGAATCTATTAATCTTGGGAAACAACACACTAGAAACCTTTTTAAAAAACAAAGGGAAGAAACCGTCAGGATCTTCTCCACCACAGCTATCAAGAGTATCAAGAATTTTTCTTAGGAATGGAGAAAAAATTAATTCCGATGAGCATATATCTACCATTAATGCTTATAAGTAATTAAACATAAAGTCTGATAATGTTCCACCTCAGTGGTGTGAAGCATATGAACATGTGTACATATATATATATATATATATATATATATATATATATATATATATATATATATATATATATATATATATATATATATATATATCATTTATCTCTTTCTCCATCTCCGTCTCCGTCTGTACTGAATATTACCAGAACTGATGACTGGGCATTCAAAATAATTACGTGAGATATCCAAACAAAAAGTTCTTCATTCTCGCTTACATAAGGTGGCTGAAAAATAAATGGACGACATTACAGTCGTCCATCACAACTGACGACAATCCTTTGAGATCACGTGAAATGGAATGTATAAAATCTTAATAAATTCTTCAAGGAAATAAGGACACTTTTTCACTAAAGCAGCAATGCCATAAGTACAACGTTCCGTATTTCATGACAGTTCCAACGATTTATATCTGCTTCCTCAAATTTGCGAAAAAGAATCTGATTAAGGTCATCTTTCAGAAGTGGCTAAAATTAATTATTAATACCATAAAAAAATTTTAGTAACGATTAGGAATGCATCAGAAATAATTTTTTAAAAATCCACGATATATGAACATGTCAATATGATTTACGTCCTCGGCAGGGAAATATTTGCATGAAACAAAAGAAAGAAAAAGGCTCGCAAAAAGTAATTTTTATTTCTTTTTACACTGTCATTTCTTTTATCTGTGCGATTCTCCATTTTTATTGTATATTCATTGAATTTGTGTTTTGTACTTTCTGCTCTTTTGTACTTTTTAATTTGATGTCTGATTGCTTCAGTCTTTTGTATTTATTTAGTGAAGAACCCTAAGATTTCTAGTAACCGAAATGTCAGCAACCGATATATATATATATATATATATATATATATATATATATATATATATATATATATATATATATATATATATATATACATATATATACGAAATTTTTATCGCACCGTGATTTATATACAATCATGAAGCTACAAATGTTGTTTAATATCAAATTCATGCTACTTCGGGAATATCCCCCATGGGGAATTATCACCAAAGGGAATTTATAAGTGATAAATGGATCGGTACTGCCGGGTCTCGATCCCTTGGCACGTAAATAAATATATATATATTATATAAATTATATAAATATATATAAATATATGTATATATATATGGTTATATATATATATAAATATATATATATATATATATATATATATATATATATATATATATATATATATATATATATATATATATATATATATATATATATATATATATAAATATATATATATATATATATATATATATATATATATATATATATATATATATATATATATATATATATATATATATATATATATATAATCATGAAGTTACAAATGTCGTTTAATATCAAATTCACGCTACCTCGGGAATATCCCCGATGGGGAATTATCACCGAAGGGGGATTTATAAGTGATAATTAGACTTGTATTGCTGAGTCTCGAACCCACAACACAGATACTTATCCAGTGACTCCAGCTGATGTTCTACCCACTGAGCTATCAAGAGAGGTATAAGTCAATGCTGAGTCTAGTGTACTTTATTTACCTGTCAAGAGCGGGGAAATTGTACTTAGCTTTGGCAATAACCCACCTCCACCGTGATAGTTCTTTGGTACGTTTGGAACACGCAGCTCTTTTTATGAAATTTTTTATCACACCGTGATTTATATACAATCATGAAGCTACAAATGTTGCTTAATATCAAATTCATGCTACCTCGGGAATATCCCTGATGGGGAATTATCACCAAAGGGGAATTTATAAGTGATAAATGGACTGGTACTGCCGAGTCTCGAAGCCACGACACAGATAATTATCCAGCGACTCCAGTCAACGTTCTACCCACCGAACTATCAAGAGAGGTATAAGTTAATGCCGAGACTGGTGTACTTTATTTATCCATACCAAAGTACTTTCATGGTGGAGGTGGGTTAATGCTGAAGCTAAGTACGATTTCCTCGCTCTCGATGGGTAAATGCCTTCATAACATGCGCAAACAATGTAATGGCAGGCAATACTGGATACAGATTTGAAGATAGCCTGTCAAGAAAAATTGTATACCATTTAATAGAAAAGAGGACACTCAAAAACACACTTCCAGAAGAAGACGCTGGTAGAGAAAGGCCAAGGTCATGATGGCGGGGTCACACAGGAGAAGGAGATAATCAAAGGATTAAAGAAACCAGCATACGGAATTGGAAAAACAAGGGCTTTAATCCACTCCCCCACACACATATAAATACAGCTGGTCTACATGTCCGGCCATTCTACAGATGCTTGATAATGAGGACTGTTAGCCCTAGAAAGTTTGTAACTTTTCTTGAGTAAATATCTCTGCTAGATATCATCGTTTTAACGAGGTCCTATTAGTAATATATATATATATATATATATATATATATATATATATATATATATATATATATATATATATATATATATATATATATTATTTAAGCTGTTTCCTCAAAACAAGGGTTAGCTCTTCAGAAAATTTGAAGACGATGAGTAGGTTCACATTCACATTTTACCCCCTTCCAAGACAGAAAATGCATAGTACAGGCTTATGAACCACTTAGTAAAGAAATATCTGTTGAATGGCGAATAAGCCTTCTCTTAAGATCAAAAGTTATGTCAGCCTTTCTTGGTCTGGAATATCACTGTTGTAGGGACCTTTAGTATTGGTACCTGTTAGCCCCTCCGCCGCCGCCATTACCCTCGCCACTTCTTCTACAAGGTAAAGTGATCTGTTGCAAAGGTTCTTCCAGTTAGTCACACTGTTTTAATTCTCGTACTAAACATTCTATTCCTAAGTGCCAGCATTTCCATATCAACCTTGCCTTGTTAGGGCAGTGTTACCTAAATGCCTGTATTCAAATAATTACATAAAGTCGTGTGTTCAAGGCTTCTTTGGCACCCTCCGTGCTCACCTTGTCCTATACATATTTTACTGCATCCTTACTGGCTTTTAATTCGTGAATCTCTCCCTTTACAGAGGGCTTGTTAGCCGTGGAAATCTCTTTTGACAGTGCCTTGTATCAGCATCGTCCACCAACGGATATATCTTCAAGTTTTCTCAGTTATAATTAACCTCTCAGGCCTTGTCTGCCTGATTAATCCATTTCATCTGATATTTCATTTCATGTAAATACACGTAATTTTAAACTTACCCTAACGTGTTTACTTACAAATACCTTGTGAGTAGAGCCCTCAGCTCAGATAAATTCCTCCTTTTCCTTGTTTTTTTACAATTTCCTGAGTCAACAGTAGTCAGAGTTTATACAAATATAGAGGTAAATAACAAAATCATTCATTTAGAGTTTATAACGGTCTCATGGTAAGCATGTCTCCAGGTTAAATCGTAAATATAATGGGTGTTTCGAAATTAGAGCCCCCCCCCCTCCACAGAACAAATGGAAGTTCTGAAGTTTTCTGCTATAGCCTGTCTCCAAGTACATTATTTTAAGTTTATATTAAGCTTTTTTTCATTTTACATTTCTTGTATTTTCAGACTGAGTGACGGAGTTAGATACAGCCATGGCTAACGACTCAGAAGAAATCAGATGGCTTGACCAAATCCGTGCTATAACCTTCAGAGAGGCCAGCGATGCTGGTGCATCCTTCATTTCACGTTCCTGGATAGCTAAATACTTTAAAAGAGATGAATCCTTTGTTAAAAGAAACTGGAACAAAAATCCATATGACTGTCATCGCAAAAAGAGTGAGAATCTTGGAAGGCCTGAAGTCCTTTCTCAGGAGTCAAAAGACATCATAGCTGAGGCAGTGGGTAGACCAAGAAAGTCTTTACATAAATTGGCGCTTGAACTAGAAACAAAAAGGGGAAAGAAGAGAAGTTATAGTGCTGTATATCGTGAGTTCAAAAAATCTGGTATCAAGCCATTTCACGTTATCAGCAAGCCCAACATCACTCAGCAACAGAGAGAAGACCATGCATGGTTTTGTGGTTCATTTCTTAAAGATTGGGATGAAGCTGACTTTCTCCATGTTGCCACATCACATGAATTCTTCATTTACACAGTCAGGAAGCCAAATCATAAAAATGACATCATTTGGGCTGCAAAGTTGGATGATGTCAGAGATGACGTGCACTATCACCAAGTTGTGAAATTTCCTGAACGTTTGGGAATTTTTCTCTGTTTCACAGCCAAATGGTTAACGTGGATCATCAAAGAAAAAGGACTTTCATGGAATGGCGAATACTTCAGAGAAACTGTACTTACTGGTGGAGTATTTCCTTTCCTCAAAGATCTTGAAAATGTGTTATCTGTTGAAGAAGTCACATTTTTGCATGATAAGTCACCATGTTTCAAGGCCTTCAGGCACAGGAGCTGCTTCGAAACAGTGGTATCGATTTCTTCTCGTCAAGTGAATTTCCAGGTAGCTCCCCTGACCTTAGTGTGTATGAAAACATTGGTAGTATCTTAAAGGATCGTGCTGAAGCACGCACAGTGAACTATGATGGTATAGCAAGCCTCGATGACCTGCAAAGAGAGGTGACCGAAGTGCTCAGGGAAATAAGTTTGAGTCTCAGCTTTTTTGCAATTTGCTGAAATCATACCTCTCAAGAATTCAGGCTGTGGTACAGGCAGATGGAGGCCACACAAAATATTAAATACTCAGAGAGAAAATTAAATAAATACTTGTTCTGAATTATTTTGTTTTTGTCCATATCAATTTTAGTTTATGCTGTAGAGGGGGCCTCTAATTTTGAAACACTTGTATATATATATATATATATATATATATATATATATATATATATATATATATATATATATATATATATATATATATATATATATATATATATATATATATATATATATATATATATATATATATATATACATATATACATATATATATATACATACATACATATATATATATATATATATATATATATATATATATATATATATATATATATATATATATATATATATATATATATATATATATATATATATATATATATATATATGAATATTACACTGTGATATTACAGTAAAAGAAATTCATATATATATATATATATATATATATATATATATATATATATATATATATATATATATATATATATATATACACATATATATACTATTTAAGCTGTTTCTCAAAACAAACGTTAGCTCTTTAGAAAATCTGAAGATGATGAGTAGGTTCACATTCACATTTTACCCCCTTCCAAGACAGAAAAATGCCTAGTACAGGGTTATGAGCTACTTGGTAAAGAAATATCTGTTGAATGGCTAATAAGCCTTCTCTTAAGATCAAAAGTCATGTCAGCCTTTTTTGCTCTGGAATATCAGAGTGATGTAAAGTGCTAAAGCTTGTCCATTCCTTTGCTTAGAAGTTGAATGCTTCGTGATAATGAACATGGAACAGGGACGAAAAAGAGCAAGAGCGAAAGAGAAAGTTTTCTGGAAAGTCTGAATCTGCATGTAGCTGGGTTTGGAGAACGAGAGCTGGCAGATGTAACTGCAAATACAGGCAATAGAAAAAGTGGAAGTGGAATAGAAAGCTGAAAGCGTGCAATAAATGAAATAGGAGAGACTTTTATGGAATTATTTTCTAAGACAATCCTTACTGTTAGTACTATGTAGTTCCAAATGAAAATACTCACAAGTATCCTTGAGAAAGAAAAAAATTATTAGAAACTTCTCTTAGAGAATGTGTCAGTTTTGAGCATAAACAAAGTAGATTGACGAATGCAACAAAGATGCTAGAGTCATATTTGATCATTACCTAGTTGAAACATTGGAAGTTTTAATAATACTCATAACTCTGAGCACCTTTTGAAGATAAAAGGAAATAGAGACAAACTTAGTCCAGATTAACCGGTAACTAACAGACTCGTCAGATCAATATTTTTTTTCCTGTTGAAGGAATCACGTTATAAAATCAAGTTTGAAAGTTTCTAATAAAACTTCAGATGAACTATACTGTATGAAATTTGGAAAAATGGCATTTTGAAAATTCAATTACAGAAAATAGAACGAAGATAGTTGGAAGGAACTTAGACTCTCGATTGAAATCTGATCAAAATTAGAAATTTTATGGTTTCACGTACCGAAGCCATACTGCAGACAACTTAGTAAAGAGAAGGAAGTGATTCACTTCTCTAAAAGTTCTTAGTTGTCCTGAATATTTTTTTTGAGATTATTTCAATAGCTTTAAGATTATCCAGCAAGAATTCAATTTCTATGCATCTTGTGTGGCTGCAACGTGCCCGAGAAATGAAAATGGGTTTTCTATGTAAATCTGTTTGTTTAATTTCGCAGTAGACCCTATTTCACTTTTACAAACGAACAGCATTGGCTTCATAACTCAGAATTTCTAAGAGAAGAAATTATAGTTGAAATTTCTCCCTGAAATGGTATGCTTCACTATTAAATGTTCTTCCAATAACTTTATTTTCATATTTTATTCTATGTGTGAAATATGAAAGGACAGAAAATGCTTAGATCTACTAAAGAATTGTGTCTAATAACTGATATATTGAAATTCCAAGTCCGTTTATCAAATTGATTGGGTAATTTGAAATATGGTACTCCAAAAATTCATTACACTCTGATGACGAAAGCGCTTGATGTACATGGGTTCTTAGCACTTAGCTCTACAATGAAACTAGAAATTCATATTGGAAGTGGCTCCACCCTATTGAAGGAGGATGCTTCATATTGTGCTAATCTGCATAGCAATCAGACAGAAATAAAGTTTGGGCCTGGTTTAAATTATAAGCTTGAATACAGAACAAAAACACTTCTCAAGCTCTCTATCTCCCCATCGACTAGCTATACTAAATATCTGGTCACTTCGTCTATGCAATATTCCATTCTTGAAATACATAAATTTATATTAGTTGCAGGTATTTACCCTTCAAACGCCAGCAGAACACTAAGAACTTCATTTGGTTTTATCGCCAATGAACACGGAGAACGCCTGTTTTTATTACTATGCTCCTATCATTGGCTAAGATATGCCGAATTCATGCCGCGTATGATCTAATTTCAGAGAATTGAGCCAATACGGATGTTATGTAATAACAAAGTTTTGCCGGCATTTACATCATGATATGCTGCAGTGATCTACTTTAATATATCAGGAAATGGACGCTTTACTCATTCTCATCAATTGGATTCCAAGCATTACATCAGAATTTGACAAATCATCAAATTTCTTTCATTTAATGAGCTTCTTAATCATCTATTCAAACGGATAGCCTGGTATGGATTTGGCACGGTCATAATGTACAAAGTACAAAAAGCAGGCTAGAAGTAAGGTAATAACTAGTACTATGGTACTAACTAATTCCGTCAATGTCTTTTTTTTCACACATTAACACGAAAAATTCGCTTTAATCTTTGTCCTCTACTTCCTTAAAAAATATCTAATTTAATTAATGTCTGACTAATCTTACGAGCATCAAAGCATCTAACTTGAAGATTGACCATATCTAGGAAAAAACGTGTTTCTCTTTTGCTTGGTTTGAAATTTATACTGTCATCGTTAACGAGACTGTTCTCAGCTGAGATGAAGCATACTGTCTTTGTTTAAAGTCAAGAACAGAGTCAAAGGATTCAAGTAACTGTCCATAAAGCCCTATTCCATTTATTCATGGAAAGTCTCTAGCCTTATAAGCTGAATTCTTGGGTACTATAAATCGAAAATTGAAATCCATTCCAATTTTTTCTACTATTGAGATGAAGCTAATCATATACTTGTGAGTTTGGTGTAAGGACTTCAATGCCCAATGCACTGAATTCTTAATAATAACCAACAGAAATTTTAAAAATTCAGATAACGTCTACAGAGGACCGAAACCAGAAAACGTATTGCTGTGACAATATATTCATAACCTAACGTAATTCTAGGAGGATGTCCTACAGAATGAACAATAACCTTACTAAATGGTTACTAAAACAGGATTAAATCTTAAGCAGGGCAGGTGGAGCTCTTGATAGCTTTTTAACAGATATGAAAAAACCTGTATGGTCTTTCTTTGTTAACAGAAATGACTGAAAACAATATTTCTAACTATTATTAATTTATAAATAAACTACCTACAGGGCATAATGAACAGGCTAGAAAATTACCTTAGTCTTTAAAAACCAATATTTGTTAGCTACCAAATCAATTTTGCTCTTTGGTATCACATCTGGCTCCCTCTATATCTGCAAGAGAACCTCACCTTTCTGATGGAAGCAGAAAGAAACCTTTGCTGTTTTTCCCTGTTAAAGCCTTCTCTTGCATGTGTTACCATTGCATTTGCATCCCTTATCTTCTCTTCAATCAACGTTTATATGTTAAACATGTATCTTTCAATATTCCGTTTAGTAGATCTGAGTCATTCTGGCTAGAAGAAAAATAGCTGAGCCTCATCTTAGATTTTGGTTAATATCAGCCTTTTGTTAATGGTCAAAAAGATATTAATTAGTGTGTTCGCTGCCACGAGGCACAAATCCATTTGGCAATACTTCTTATGAATGTTCATCATGGTTCTTCATCATTGCTCACCTCACAGCATGACCTAGAGATAAATCCCTGTCATTTGAATCCAGATCATCAAACAGAACTCTTTTGTTAATGAATAGGCATTTCACAAGTTTCTTACATGATAAGCCATTATCTTGTGACAAAAGAGCACCTGCACCAGATGTTCAGCAACTCAGGAGATGGGATCGATGCAAAATAATAATAATAATACTAAAAGATGGTCCACGAACTCCTGTCTAAGTTTGAAAAGAAGGGCTACCAGATTAACATGGTCAAAAGTAATGCTAAAGACAAGTCATATAAACTTCATTGCCAGAATCTTGGGATTTTCGTTCAGTGCTAGAAATCGAAAGAAGAAAAAAATCCAGTATCAAAGTATCCTGACAACATGTCATCCTCTCCTAATTTTATACAACAATGTTGCATGCTTTTTTTCATATGTCCGTGCAAAATTAAATACCCTACTTCACTTTGATTTTTTATTTAATAACCCTACATTACTTTTTTCTGCAAAACTGGCGTAGAAGTGGCTTAGCTCAGTGGTAGAGACTAAGTTGGCATTCCCATGATCTCAGGTTCAATTTCTGCTTTCGGCCCACCCAGTCCCCTTGGAGGGGATTAAAAATTAGAGGAAAAAGGAGCTGGCCACCCAACTCCCCAATTCCATGGCCTAGACACCTCAAACGCCATTCGATGCTGTGTCTGACTGATTCTGGCGGCACAATGATACCGATTTTTACCAACGAAATGAAATATATTGATTGCAAGTAATTACTGACCTCCCTTCATGAATTATCAGAAAGAGAGCTAAACTGATTATTCCACAGACGTAGCCTGCTTCTGTTTCCTGTATGTTGTGGTCTTCAGTTAAATCATCAGATGTCCAGCAAAAAGGTACTATTTTTAAGCTAGTACACTTGCGAAAACTCATTCACTTTTCATGATCTACCTCAAAAAAAAAAAAAAATAAATGAATAAATAGCATTTTAATCATTTACCTCATTCGAAAGTGATTACCCTTCTTGCACTCTTGCTTTAAAAAATAATTTATTACTTTAAACTCACAGAGTATGCAGTGTTTCTTAAAACAGGATATTTTCTTCTCTGGAGTTGGAGTTTCGGTTACTTCAGATTATTCAGGTTAATGAAAATTCTGGCTTCTTTTTCAATTTGTCTTTGAATAACAAGCATTAAAATTAAATATTAATGACAA
>NC_089752.1:68135319-68177819 GCF_040412425.1 Macrobrachium rosenbergii
CATTTATTTACATATCTACAGTCAGTAGCGGGTATGACCTCCGCGAGCAGCTATAACGCCCACCAGGCGGCGTGGCATGCTGTCCATCAACTGTACAAGGTTCTCAGCAGGTATCCTGTCCCATTCTTCCAAGAGAGCCTGACCTAATTCTCTATGGGGTGGATAGCTGGTTGTCCCTTTGTCTAATTGCATGACTACCTCCATGCACCTTCGTTTACTTTGGTTGGTTTTATTTTATGAAAAGATATTTTAATTTAAAATGGCAGAAGTCCTGAATTCATAACAATATATGTATATAAATATATATATGTATATATACATATGTATGTATATATATATATATATATATATATATATATATATATATATATATATATATATATAAATCACACATTACAACAGGTGAAAAATAACGGACGGGGTGTAGGTCCTGACCGGTTTCGACTTTATTTCGAAGCCATTGATGAAGTACTGATACAGAGTATTAGAAGTCACAAATATATATACTACAGGAACGGTACTGACGAACATACACAACTGTTAGAGACTACATATCCACCCACATGCCGGGGTCAAGGTAGGAGTGGCCTTCAAAACTCATTTGGCCAAAATTCACAATATTCTCTCAGGGGACAATACTGATAAACATACTGACCATAGGCGACTTCAGACCCACACGTGACAGCTGTCAGGGAGGTGGGGTTTGGAAAACTCATTAGCACTGCTGTCCCCGTACTGCGTTTACAAATATGATAATCTTATTTCCATACATCTCTACTGCCTACCTTAAAATATAAACAATTTACAAATTTCTTTTGATATTAAAGGATCAAATTTTTACATTCCTTGACTGATATTCATATTATGGCTGTAACTTTCTTTTATAAAGCTAGATTCAATGACATTCCTTTCCAGTGCATTATTAGAATATACAATCCTTTTTCCTCATTCCCAGTTGATAGCATGGTTGTTCTCATGAACATGTAGAAAAATACCACCGTTCCCCTCTGCATATCTCAAACATTTTTTATGTTGTTCTATTTTCTTTTCCCGTGTTTTACCCGTTCGGCCAATATAAAAGTTGTCACATGACTTACATGGAATTTTATGTACACACCTTTTAGTATTGTCGGGGGAGTTCTTGATAAGTACATGTTTCATTGTTTTATCGTTCTTAAATGCACCATTAACACCAAAATTCTGAAGAAGATGAAGGATATCTTTCATATTATTATTATAAGGCAGTACAAGCAAATTTTTTGTGTTGTAAGATTCTTTTTGGTCTTGATACATAGTCTTTTCTGCCTCTTCTAGTGCATTGTTTAATATATATTTCAATTTCTTGCCTGTATTCCTAATCTTATCTGTTTCATCATCAATATGTTCAGGGCTACAGACACATAATGTTCTTAAAAACACAGATGAAAACACCGATTTCTTAGCCTTATTGCTTTGTACGGAATAGAAATGCACATAGGAAGAAATATTAGTAGGTTTTCTATACACACTATATTTAAACCCATTACTATTTCTTCGTATGAGGACACCCAAAAAGGGTAAGCACCCATCATTTTCCATTTCCATAGTGAATTTAATTGATGGTACTAATTGATTCTAACTTGGCAAAAAAGTTATTTACCTCTTCGTTCTCTGGCCATACACAAATTATGTCGTCATCATACCTAAACCATGCTACATTGCGTGGAATTATGTTGTTTAATATTTTCTTTCCAAAAAATTCCATGTATAAGTTACTTAACACTGAGGATTGGGGGTTTACCATTGCCATACAAAAATTTTGTGAGTAAAATTTACCATTAAATTCAAATTTACATTTTTTTCACACATAATTTTATTAGTTCAATTAGAGTGCTTTTAGAAAATGGAATATCCAGCTGTGTGCTCTCTAATAATTCCGATAAAAACTCCATCAGATCATCAATTGGCTCCTTTGTGAATCGTGATACTACTGTACATCAAAACTTACAAGCCTGGATTCACTATTAATCTGTACACTATTTAGTTTATTTATCAAGTCCACATTATTCTTGATATTGGCATTTGAGATAGTACCTACCAATGGATTGAGGACATCCACTAAGTACTTCGCTGAATTGTAAGATGCGGAGCATAGCTGATAATTGGCTTGGTAGGAAAGTTTATTATGTGAGTTTTTATTGTACCATACATATACAGTAGCGATGGAGAGGTCACACACTTGTACTGCCTTATAATAATAATATGAAAGATATCCCCCATCTTCAGAATTTTGGTGTTAATGCCGCATTTAAGAACAATACAACAATGAAACATGTACTTATCAAGAACTCCCTCGACAATACCAAAGGGTGTGTATATAAAATTCCATGTAAGTTATGTGACAACTTTTATATTGGCCAAACGGGTAAAGCATGGGATAAAAGAATAGAACAGCATTAAATTTGTGCGAGATATGCACAGGGGAACAGTGGTATTTTTCTACATGTTAGTGAGAACAATAACGCTATCAACTGGGAATAAGGAAAAAGGATTGTATATTCTAATAACGCACTGGAAAGGAATGTCATTGAATCTAGTTTTATAAAAGATAGTTACGGCCATAATATGAATATCAGTCAAGGAATGTAAAAATTTGATCCTTTAATATCAAAAGAAATTTGTAAATTGTTTATATTTTAAGGTAGGCAGTAGAGATGTATGGAAATAAGATTATCATATTTGTAAACACAGTACAGGGGCAGCAGTGCTAATGAGTTTTCCAAACCCCACCTCCCTGACACCTGTCACGTGTGGGTCTGAAGTCGCCTATGGTCAGTATGTTTATCAGTATTGTCCCCTGAGAGTATATTGTGATTTCTAGCCAAATGAGTTTTGAAGGCCACTCCTACCTTGACCCCGGCATGTGGGTGGATATGTAGTCTCTAACGGTTGTGTATGTTCGTCAGTACCGTGACTTCTAATACTCTGTATCAGTCCTTCGTCAATGGCTTGGAAATGAAGTCGAAACTGGTCAGGACCTACACACCGTCTCTTATTTTTCACCTGTGGCAATGTGGGATAAATGAATCACGTACAAAAGGGATTATAATTATATATATATATATATATATATATATATGTGTGTGTGTGTGTGTGCGTGTGTGTGTGTGTGGAAATATATCTGATAAATTTTTTGTCAAAGAAAAATCCAAGATAGGTAAAAGTTTAAGCCAGAGTGGAAGAGTTGAAAATGTATCTGTGGGAGTAAATAACACGAGTGAATAACATAAGAAGCGAGTAAGGAGAGCATACTACAAAAATGAAATTGATGAAAAATAGGCTAGGTTTAAAGACACAAAAGTTGAAGGAGTATTGGAAGAATATATTGAATTTCTGGTTGTAATAGTAGGGTCAGTAGGGAAAAATTGTAGTTTTAGGAGGATGGAATGAAGTAATTATAGGAGGGAGGGGGTAGGAGGAGGAAATGAGCAGTTTCGCGAAGGAGAAAGGATTATCTGAGGTGAAAATGTGAGACAGAAAGGGAGATAACGTACAAGAATACAGGAGGATGAATAAGTAAGTCATGAAAGTGAGAGATTATAAATAGTCTTTAGGAAGGTGAAAAGTTGTTATAAAAGGAAGTAAAGATAGAGAAAGGTTGACAAACAAGTGGGTTTTACCATAAAAAATGCTTATTGAGAAATGCAGTCTAGGGCAAAGAAGTGAATACCTTGAGGATGTAGAAAGTGGAAGACCAGACAGGCACAGCTGAATGATATGAGAACGGGAGCAATCAGAGTAATTTTGATATTTATAGAATTATCTGCTGAATACACAAATTAGGTAATTAATAGGTTGGAGAATAGAAAAACACCATGGGTTGATGGGATAACACGTGAGATGTTGCGGTATGGTGCATAAGTGAGATCAAGTGACTGACTATGCAGTGTAAGGTATGTAACGGAGGAAAACTTCTGAAGGAATAGGTGAAAGGGTTAATTGCTCTATTGTATTAGGAAAAAGGCGATAGAGGAGGCTACAAGAATTGTGGAGGCATGTTAATTAGTATACCAGGAAAGATTTATGATTTGAGTTTGTAAAGAAGAAATGTTTGCAGAGGATGTTTGATATGTGAAAAATTGAAAAGGTTAGAAATTTAGATATATGTAGGCGCCATATAAAGATTAGCATGAAAGTAAGGATGTAAAACTGGTATTGGAAAGGAAGGGTTTTAATATACAGGCAGCACAATAGCATCACAAGATAGAGGTGAAAAGCTCAGTATGCCTAGGGGTCTTATGCACTGCAAAACGAACTTCTCTGTGGGCGCATAAAGCAAATGTTTATTTGAGAAGTTTTCTGCCAAGAGGAGTATTTCATGATTCATCAGTGTGTGCATTTATTGGATTTTTTTAACATCAGGTAGCTTCTCATAGTAGGGATGACAAGAATAAATAATACTAAAATCACTGACAGCTTTGACTTTGATTATTGAAATGACGATGAACCCCTTGTGCATGAAACTTCCACAGCATCAGACACATCATACGCCTAAACAGAGGACTCATTAAAGCACTTCATGTCATCATATGCACAATGTGCCATTCACCCCTATCTTACACCGTTTCTAGATTTCCCTCCCCTCCTCTCTTTTATTACTTCTGAATTATGCACTTTTCACTATGCTAACATCATCTATTTTTTCTGCTTGACCAAACCACCTTAAAACTCTGAGCTACTCTTTCACCTGCACTTACCTTTTAACAATTCCCCTATGTATCTCCACATTACTCACCATTTAATTCTTCTTATACAACACTCAGCTTATCTCAGCAAGCTGAATCCTCTACCGAAGTAGAGGTAGAAATGGTAGTTCAACCCTGCCCCTGCTCAGAGGATCATGATAAGCGTCCAAAACAACAACCATGGGAAGATTTCTTATACTTCTTGATGAGGGAAGCATTCAGGCCTTTCTTCTTATGAGGAGAAAGAGGAGGAGGATGAGGCAGAGACTTAATAAAAAAGAAGGTAAGGTACAGTTGTGTGCTTCTTCAGCTTACAATCATAGGTTTTTCTGTCCTCTCCCACACCCACCAGGAGCAAAGTCAAGGCAGACATCCTTGAAAGGAAAGAAGCAGGAGGTGCCAGGACAACTACAGCAGAAGCAACAGGCGCATCCATTACAAAATGGTGTCAAAGCAATGGGTTCCACTGAGACTGGTGTAGATGAAGGACTTTTGACTGAAGCCAAATGTTCAAGGAGGGCATATAGGGAAGGATCCTCAAGACTGTCAAGGGAAGAGAAGACCAAAACTCCTTTAGCAGCTCCTTCATTTCCTGGAGATGTCTCAGAGTTGATGAGCAGAGGTAGAAGCAGTGACTGATGCAGGAAGGGTGATGGGAGAAGCAACTGACTTACAACAGCAACATCACCAGCCAAGGAGGGAGTGACTCAATAAGCCATCTGGTCTTCTCATACTTTTCTTGAACTGAGATTGAGGAGACACTGTCCCAGTAAGAGTAGCAGTGGCCAAGGTAGGCCAGAACGAGGAAAAATGAGACAAAACTGCAGTGTGCCATCCTCAGAAGCCACTGACATGCTTTTTACAACATCATCCTCCTTGACCCATACTTTTTCCCCTGGACAGGCTGATCAAAAGACACACTAAACACAGTCCAAGGACAGGTGTACATTTCTGACCTCCACAAACAGTACAGAAAGAATTTTGTTCATTGATATGGGCTGGTTACTGATACAGTGGCTAGTGTCTCTGCATTCTCTCTCAACTACTGCCACAGTATGGAGTCTGTGGTGGCCCGAGTACCTTGAGTAGTGGAAAACTGAAATCAACAACTCGAACCTTTTTTTAACAAGAATCCAGTACACCTGATCATGTACAGGATATCTATGTTGATCATTATTCCTAGAAGAAAATCATCATTCTTAAGACAAACAAAACTAGTTCAAACAAGTACACTTGGGTCATCAGTCATTCAAATCATTAAATACTTAAGGCATTAGCTTTAACAACAGCCATGATGTGAAATCCTGAAGAACATCCTTGCTGAATGATAGGAAAAAAAGTGACGCTGTTCACCCTACCTCCTCACTCACCTGCTGATAGTTATCTACCTTGTTACCAAACTTCAACAACCGGACCAACTTTCGATAAGGGACGTCCATATAGAAAACAAACGTTTGCATTCTTGAAGGAACAAATTCGTTTTGTGGTCTGCGATATCGCCTTCTAAATAACTGGGACACAGAACTGACATAGTTGTACTTACAAGCAGCATGTCATGGCCAATGACTATCACAATACAAAAGAGGTAATGGTTATGGAAGAAGGCAGATAGAGCAAAAATGAAATATTACCTCAATACTGAATAAATTACTCTTGTGCTTGAACAACCAACTTCAGCAGTTCATAATTAGTATTATTTTCTATCCCATAACTTCTTATTATTAGTAGTTTTTATCACTGTGATCCTAATCTATCAAACCTCTTAAATATTATATACACACACACACACACACACATATATATATATATATATATATATATATATATATATATATATATATATATATATATATATATGTGTGTGTGTGTGTGTGTGTGTATGTACACACACACACACATATATATATGTATATATATATATATATATATATATATATATATATATATATATATATATATATTATATATATGTATTGTGAAATGAACACATGGGAATGTGTTTTACGAAATAAATTTCTGACTCACAACGGGACTGAACCCCTTTCTCTTGAGCAAAAGTTCAGGGCTTTAGCAATTCGGATGCAAAGGTCATAAAAGAAGTTGGAACCTAAGTACTACTTACCTTAAGTTTTTCCAGGGGCAAGTGCCTAACGCCAAAATTACCAGCAAATTTTACACAACTTCCTGACCCATCAGTGTTCGAATTGCTAACATTTCATTCAAATTACATCTTCATCCTGAGATATGATGGAAATGAACACATAATATATATATATATATATATATATATATATATATATATATATATATATATATATATATATATATATATATATATATATATATATATATTGTAGTGTAGCTAGGGAAATTAGATAGAAAAGAGAGAGAGAGAGAGAGAGAGCAAAAACATAAAGAATAAAAAGGCAGGCAGAGAGAACAATGATAACGCCTAAAAGCTGTTGTTATTGCTGTGGACTACAAAATATGCCGACCAAAGTAAAAGCTTCTCGAACGAAGTCAAAACAGTGAGCAGGTATATCGCGCCTAAAGCCATAAAACCGATCGTAAAAGTGGGAAGCAGTGGCCTAGCTATTAGCGTAACCAAGTCGTGAGTCAGCACAGCCAAAAAGCTAACATCAGCCAGCTCTATAACCCCGCCTTCAATAGGAGGCATTTTCATGGGAAATTCCAGGAAATTGGGGCTGGACAAAGTGATGTACTTCAACAACCTCCAATCAAACATGGTAGGGAGGGGTCTTTCACACCCCCTTCTAAGATCATCTCCAATCAAGTCCTCTAAGGAGAGATTCGAATCACACCCACTACAGTCCTTCCCAATCAACTATTTGAAGGGGAGGCCTTGCAGATAAATCGTTCCAACAGGACTAAAAGGAGGTGGAGATTGCAGATAACAAGAAATCCAGGGGTTCAACAGACTGGAGAGCGACAGAAGAGAAGCAGATTCGAGTTGTGTCCACCAGGGAGAGTACGTCTCCCCTCTCTTTCGTGTTCCCCCATAGACTGAGTCAAATTAATTACTCAAGAGTGATTTTCGTTTATACCACTGTAACATGTTAAATTTGTAGTGATCTTGTTAATCTTTATAAGTTAAATTCCATTATTAAAGTGAAGAAATTACAGAACTCGTCTCTATACGCCTTCCTGAGAGATATCAATACTTTAGGAATATTTATCTTCAAGAACTGACATTAAGAAGAAAGAGAGGCGCTGTGGACACACATAGAAGAATAACAAGGTAAAAAAGTGGGATTGACCTTTGCGCCACCTATGTTGGACGCGATATGTACTCTCTGAAGGTTATTTATAGACGATGCAATGAAAATCGAGAGAGAGAGGCGATCAGAACACCACTGAGGAGATGTCCTTAACCTTGCCTGACCCTTAAACTTTCCACGTGTTTGACCCCAAAGGTCGAACCACTATACCTTTGTAGTGGCATTTCCTTTAATTCCCTCCTCCATCATTAGTTCCCTATCGATGGGGACACCGTCATCTTGGCGAAGGTAATGTACTGGGATATTCTTAGTCATTCATGATTTCTGTTGTTTCTGTGTCTGATTTTTCATTTATTTTCCATTGTGCGATCACCTTCAGTAATTTGTGTTGGATCATTCAGTGTTAACGTAATTATGCATTTAGTGTTGAAATGAGTTATTTGGCACCATCTGTGCATTTCCCTCAGTTCCCTTTGAGCGTCTTATTATTCTTGCAAGTATCTGTCTTGCATATATTGCAGATAGTCCCCGACTGTGGAACCACACAACTCTATCCATGTGCAGTCCCCCTTCTACCCCCACTGCGATGTTTCCTGTTATGAAGGCAACATCATCGTAGAATATTTATTCTGTGTAGGATTCATTCATTTAGCAGGCCCTTATTATTACCTGCCCAGTAATTTGTTATTCTTCTGATCTGTGTTTGTTATGTAAATATAACTAGTTAAGAGAACCCTTAAGTTTATGTAATTTTCTCTCACATGAAGAAAGCCCTAAGCCACAGATTTTCCCTTGTTTGTCTGTGAAGTTGTCCTAATATTGAGTCAGATGTGTAATAAATACAGTAGATTCCTTGATAATGTAAGGAACTCACTGCGTTCATCCGTTGCCACCCAGAATCAAGTAAGTATCCCTCAGACATTTGTAGCAACTGGCGTACCTTGCCACATATGGAATTCTTTACAATTATCATCAGAATAGCAACTGCTAGCTGGTCTGCATAATTAGAGACGACCCTGTTACCATACCCCCTCCATTTTAAGCACATGAGAAGAGCCAGTTCCACAGCATGAGTACGTTTTGAAATATTTTGTTTAGGTTTATGCTAGGTGCGAAAAGTGACTGCAATCAGCATTAGGTAATTGGTAGACCACGTGCGTGCCACATTAGTTCATGAGAAGAGAGAGCGTATCAACAATTCCACGAGATTTTTGTGCTATCATATGCTAGCTGCATGTTTTAATAATAGGAAGCTAGGGTGCAACTCAGTCGAAGAGTTAATAAAGAGGAATAGAGCACCCATTCCTTCGTCCACATGATAAAGACAAATTGAAAGACCCAAATTCCCAGATAGGCATGCTATAGGCAACCACCGAGGCTTTGACTCCAGCTATTTTTGCATTACTGGATTTATTTCTCTCTCTCTCTCTCTCTCTCTCTCTCTCTCTCTCTCTCTCTCTCACTTGATCGATAGGAAAAGCTAGGAAGCATTTAGAAATTTAAATTTCCGATCTGAAGACAGGAGAATAGTAATTCCGACACGGAATCTTCAATTCCAGGCCACATGGGCCCATCCCTAACTGTCCGCCATCTTTGATTTGTGAGTTCCATTAGAAATTCCATTGTTATAAAAACTGCATGCACAGCGTTCATATATAAATCCGTTTCTTTCGCTCGCCAAATTTATCTATATGTCCGTGCACCTCGCTGCATTTCTGAAAGGAATAAACCTTTCATTCTTTAACTGAGTAGGACTTTCTCAGCGAGCCCGTAGTATTCCTGTAAATTTATTTATTGACGAATATATCAGCGAGAATTTCGTCTTTCATTCATTACTGCAGAACCCTCTGAGCTTGGGAAAAGGGTAGGCTCAGGTATAAAGCCAGACATGCGGTCAAGATGACCCCCTCCTCCGCCGCCACCCCTCCTGACTTACCCATTAATGGTAAATGTCATGAGATCAGAAGCAAATATTAGACTAAATATTAGAAATAAATATTATTAGTCACGTGCGGGATAAGGTTTGTTTTGATAATGGAGAATAACAATTCCTTTCCTTCCCCATGCATGTTATAAGATTAAACATTTTGTCTTACTCTCGTGCGTTGGAGAGTTTAATGTTCAATAGGATCGATGTACTGTTTCATTACGCCACATTTGAAATTATTTGACAGTGCAAGGAAAATTTCCTTTACACGCCATATGTGTATAACCCGTAAGCCTTTTTTTTTATTAGTTCTGCAGTGGCTCTCCACAGAATGAAATATACATAAAGGCTTACGTTAGCTTGGGCTAAATTTTCGTTCATTAAGAACCACTAAGTCTTTTCAGAACTTCTGAATTTTGTCTTATTCAGACATATTAATTTTCGCTCATTCTGAACAACTGAGTTTTCAGACACCCTGAAATTTGGCTCATTCAGACATATTAATTTCCTTTCATTCTAAACAATTGTGCGTTTATTGCTTGTATTGTTTTTAGCTGGAATGATACACCCTGAAATTTGTCTTATTCAGACATACTTTCAGACAACCTGAAACTTGAGTCTTATTTAGACATAATAATTTTCGTTCATTCTGAACAATTGAGTGCTTCAGACACCTGAAATCTGAGTCTTTTCAGACAACTTGAGTCTATTCAGACACCCTAAATCTGTTCATTTCGAACAATACTGAGTCTCATCAGACGTATCGAAGCTGTTCACTCGAACATCCCTGAGTCTTTTCAGACATATTGATTTTCTAACGGGTCACGCCCATATAAGCGTTATCTCATGATGTCTACGACATCCAGAGCCCAGCAAAATGAGGACTTCAAGTTCTACATGTCCACTGGAAAGGACATGGGACTATCAGTACAAGCCCTGAGGGATTGGGTCCAAGAGAGAGTAGACGATGCCAAGGTGGAAAGAGAGGCAGAAAGACAGGAGAAGGAGAAAAAAGAAAAGCCAAGGAGAAACGAGAAGAGGCAGAAAGATAGGAGAAGGAGAAAGAAAGGATAACCCAGGAGAAGTGATAGGCAGAAAGACAGAAGAAGGAGAAAGAAAGAATAGTCCCGTGAGAAATGAGAAGAGGCAGAAAGACAGGAGAAGGAGAAAGAAAGACAGGAGAGGGAGAAAGAAAGAGCTCATCAGCTTGCAATGGCAGCTCACAACAGGCGCAAGACACCAAATCCCTCTCCTCACTCAACCCTCAGCAGTGTAGGCACCCTCATAAGAAAATGGGACGAAGCTGAGCCTGAAGCCTGGCTCGACCATATTGGAAAGGTCCTGACAACCTATTAGCCCTCTGCCGAAGAAGTGTCTCTGATCCTGAGAAAGCACCTTGAAGGGAGGGGTGCCATTGCATTCAATGCTCTCCCCCCTGAGGATCAAGGAAATCTTGCCCTTGCCTGCCAAGCCATCATAAAGGCTTTTGAAATAACTCCCGACCATTGGAGGAAAAGATGGAGAAATATGCCTAAGGAATTAGGCCAAACCTGGTCTGAGCGGATCTACAAAAAGACCCAGACCCTGAAACGATGGCTAGAATCTCTGAAGGCTATTAGTGTGGAGGATATCCTCGAACTCTTCCAGCTCGAGAACTTCTTATTTTGTGCCCCGCCAGCTCTCGCCACTCATCTATGCGATAAGGCGCCCAAGACAGTGGTCTAGTGCTGCCGTTGGGCTGACATATGGGATGTGCATCATCCCCATCTTAGTTCCCATGGACAAAAATTATATCCCTCCTTGCCTGCCTCAACCAACTCCAAGAACTTCACTAGAATGGGCACCCCCATACAAAGACTTTGGCACCTCTATCCAGAAGAGGAGCCAGGGTTCTTCACCTATCTATTTCCCTTATAACTCTATCCCTTATTCTTTTCCTTTAACACTTCCCTTCCTTACTTTTGATTATTACTCACATTTATTTTGTGCCTTACCAAGGCTCCCATTTTACTTTAATCCCCTCTGCCCATGCAGAGTGCCATTGAATGATATGCCAACTGTATAAGTCCTATGACTTTCCTTTCATGCCTACCGCAGCATGATGCCTTTAAAGTATGATATGGCATTGCCAATGAGCACCAACTTGGCACAGTGCCATTATTGCAGATGTTGGCAAATGATCTTGCTGGAGGAGTCAAGCCCTCTGACTACTTTGCGGCCTCCTTGGGCTAAGGAACGAACCTAGCTGTTTTCCATAGGTTAAGGAATGTAATTTTGACCTATTTAATCATCATCTTTTATTTTATTAACAATCATTGATTACTCTGAATCAGCCACCTATTCTCTTTGTGAGTCTCTGTAATAAATCTCGAGTCTCAACTCGCGACCTTGTGTTTATAGTGCCCAAATGGCACGGAGCTGTTGCTCAAGTATCGTGGAACCACCTAACCAAGACCACGTTTGACTTATTGTAATGCCTCTTCAAGGCAGACTAACTGCATGTATGCAAAATGCATAATTGATTATTATTAAGAGTGCATGAAGTATCTTTAGAATTAACCTACGATTAATTCATTGTTTTATTTATACCTTTATGTTGTGAAAATATTCTGATTGACGCTGCCTTACCATAATAGGAATGTAATGATAAGAATATGTCATTTCTAGCAGCAAGTATTTATTCTGCATTATCATAAATGTCACAGTGTTGCTTTGCCTCTTGAAGTTAATATCTGTGAAGAAGTTTAAGTTAGATTATAAGGCACCAAAGGGAAATGAGAGAGAAGTAAAGTAAAATCTTTAAGTGAGTTTGCTTGCTGATAATCATTCTCACCCAATCTAGGGTATGAATGTTAACTTGGTTGGGGAGGCGCAACGGATGGAACCTTTTCCCAGCCACCTCACCGTTTTTACATCTGTAATGCAGCAGAGAAAGAAATAAAATTTATTTCAATTGTTTTAATTACTAGAACTGTGGGTTTTCACTTGCCCGTTCATGAACTCTCTCCTTCATTCCCCAAAATGGTTAAGCCTAATCCTTCTCTCTGCCAAAATGACTGCCTAAGGCCTTGCTTTCCAGGTGACCGTCGTACCTTCCCGGCATCAAGCAAGGCAAGGGCTGAGCCAAAAAGAGAAAGTTGGCACCCTGCCCTGCTCCAACCCCTCCATGAATGTTAACTGATGCCATGCAGCCTATATAGAAAACGTGGCAAAGATTGACATTTGCGCCACCTATGTTGGATGCAATGCGTAATCTCCGAAAGTCATTTATAGACGATGCAACGGAAATCAAGAGAGAGAAGAGCTCAGAACACCAGCGAGATGTCCTTAACCTTGCCTGACCCTTGAACTTTCCACGTGTTTGACCCCGATGTTCAAACCACTATACCTTTGTAGTGGTATTTCCTTTAATTCCCTCCTCCATCGCCAGCGCCCTATCGCCGAGGACACCATAATTTTGAAGAAGGTAATGTACCGGAATAAGGTTCCTTAGTCAGTCACGATTCCTGTTATTTCTCTGTCTGATTTTTCATTTATTTTCCAATGTGCGATCACCTTCAGTAATTTGTGTAGGAGCTTTTAGTGTTAATGTGATTATGCATTTAGTGTTGAACTGAGTTATTTGGCACCATCTGTGCATTTCCCTCAGTTCCCTTTGAACATCTTATTATTCTTGCAAGTAGCATCTTACATATATTGCAGATAGGCCTCGACTGTGGAACCACTCAACTCTATCCATGTACAGTCCCCCTTCTACCCCCACTGCCATGTTTACTGTTATTAAGACATCATTGGCGTAGAATATTTATTCTGTGTAGAATTCATTCATTTAGCAGACCCTTATTATTACCTGCCCAGTAATTCGTCATTCTTCTGATCTGTGTTTGTTATGTAAATGTAACTAGTTAAGAGATCCCTTAAGTTTACATAATTTTCCCCTCACATGAAGAAGGCCCTAAGCCACAGATTTCCCCCTGTTTGTCTACGAAGTTGTCCTAATATTGAGTCAGATGTGTAATAAATACAGTAGATTTCTTGATAATGTTAGGAACTCCCAGCATTCATCCATTGCTGCCCAGAATCAAGTAAGTATCCCTTGGACATTGTAGCAATATATATATATATATATATATATATATATATATATATATATATATATATATATATATATGTATATATATATATATATATATATATATATATATATATATATATATATATATATATATATATATATATGTATGTATGTATGTATGTATGTATTATTTGCAGTTCGGCCTCCCTTCCTTGCTTTAATCAAAATATAAAGGCTCTCTCTTTGTTAAAGTAAGAGGGCATACCATGTAGGCAGAAACAAGCGAGCAGGAGTTGTTTCGACCCGATACAAACCATCAAAAGGGGTAGGAATTTTAGTTTAGTGGGGTATCAGACAGGATAGGTTTTGCTAGGACCAACCTTAGCTAGATTGTACCTCAAGCTCACTTTTCTATGACCTTTGTACGGGCGAATTTTTTGTCATTTTACAGACGCTACCTGCACCCACACCAAGTTGGCTTGTGGGAGGAGTCTAGACCAGTGGCGACCCAAGCTCTCCCAAGCTTCAAAAATCAGACACAGAGTAATGCCTGACATAACCTGACATGTTTCAGTGGGCCCACTTAACCTTTGTCTCAGTCTCTAATTTGTGGGAAGAATTGCCATCCCAATGGACCAAGGACTTTTGATGCAATTGATCACTGCATTATCTATTCCAGCAGTAAGTCTGAAGGTAACAATTACTCCCAGTTCTCTTTCCCTTCAATTTAAACTCTCATTGTCATGTTTCAAGTTTCCCTCTCTTAAACAGTCACTGACTAAGCAAATCCTAGTAAAACCATATCCCATTTATGAAGTCAAATATATTAGGTACAATTATTGTTGCCTATTGGAATTACATAAATTATCCTCTATGGTGTTAAAGTAATATTCTTGATCTAAAATTCATCCCTTGCAGTCAATTAATGACAAGAGAGAGTTTTTAGGATACTGAAATGTTATCTGGATATGTCTCTTCCAGAACTGTGCACGCCTTGGACCTGGCCACCCTCTTGTTTGGAGAAGAATTAGCATCCTTGATAACAAGATCCTCAATTCAAGTACTTGCAATTGCCCTATAGACGTGTCACAAGAGGCCCCGAGCCATTGCGTTATTCATTCCTTTATGTTGAAATATCTTGTGTCTGAAGTGGGAAGAAGTCGGAGCTGTTGTTAGCTCCCATAGGAAATCAGTTGATATTTTACTTTGTTCAAACTAGTTGTTTGAGTAATGCTGCTGATTTAGTTCATGTGCTCAGAATAAATTGCTATATTCAGTAATCTAGTCTCAACTGGCGACCTGATCTAATTATGTTAATTATGTCTTTTTTTTGGTAACTTTCAGCTTTAATTGACAGGATTATGTGGGTTTTAGGTTAAGCAAGGCCATATAAATAATAAAAAGTAATAATTAAGCTCATCAATGAATGACCCACGAAACTATATATATATACTGTATGTATATATATATATATATATATATATATATATATATATATATATATATATATAATATATATATATATATATATATATATATATATATATATATATATATATATATATATATATATATATATATATATATATATATATATATATATATATATATATATATATATATATATATATATATATATATGTATATAATATATATATATATATATATATATATATATATATATATATATATATATATATATATATATATATATATATATACATATACATATTGTGAGGTTTTTTGCAACTTGTTTTGTGATTGTTTTGATGGGACAATCGTCTTCCGATTGTTCCCCAGCAAGGGTTATTTCACCTGTTGTGTTGTCTCAGTTGTGGAAGTGAGGTGACAACGACTGCCTGTGTCTGACTGCTTCAGTTGGTACCAGAGCAGCTTCGAGTTTGTATGTAAGCAGCATTGGGAACTTTTTGACTAGTCCGTGGCGAGTCAGTGTTAGGTATGGATACCTGATAGCTTCGTCTGCAGGATGTTGAGGATCACTTCGTCTGTTTCAGCAGCTCGCATGTATTTGCAGCTTCGCTTATGTTTGCAGCTTCATTTGTTTCGTCGGTTTGCCTGTGTTTGCAGCTCCACCTGTGTTTGCAGCTTCACTTGTGTTTGCAGCTTCATCTGTTTCTGCAGCTCGCCTGTGTTTACAGCTTCAACTGTGTTTGTAGCTGCTTTTGTTTTGGCAGCTCGCCTGTATTTCCAGCTTCACCTGTGTTTGCAGCTTCAACTGTTTGCAGCTTCGCCTATTTCGACAACTCTCCTGTGTTTGCAGCTTCAAATGTGTTTGCAGCTTCAAATGTGTTTGCAGCTTCAAATGTGTTTGCAGCTTCAACTGTGTTTGCAGCTTCGTCTGCTGCTGCCCTGATTATGACTAGTGGTTTCTCATTTTGTGCCATCTCTGCAATTGCCACTGTCTGATTGATGATGTGTTTTCATGGTACGTTTGTTGACGTTATTAACCCTGTTATGGTCATTTATTTTTGTTGTTGTTGTTGGTGTGTAATGTGACAAAAATATCACAATAGTAGAAAATATTCTGTTGCCTGTTAAGTCATAATTGTGTAAGTTATCCCTTTTTTTTTGGTGTTCCTTAAAATTTCCATATGTTAGTGCTTAGCCAGAATATGATGTGTATTTAAGATATTTAATGTATCGAGTATTATCAAGGTGTCTGAAATATTTGAGTTCCTTAATGTAACCAGGTCCTTTTGACGTTGCAGCAGTTTGGGGCTTTTGATTATAATTGCTTTTGATTTGCTGACTCATGGTTGTTTATTGATTTTGTGTTTGATGTATTAACTCGGTTATGCTGTCTTTGTTAATACATGATGATTTGTGGTGTTTGAGGTTGACTCAGTAATGCTGGTTTTCATGTAGTAATTATTTTGGATGTGTTGCCTTTGCTTTACCTGTTGACCCAGATATTATTTATGAGTATAAATGATCTTGTATATTATGAAATGACTCCTTTGATGAACTCAAATTTTATTTAAAGTACTGACTCTTTTTGTAAAAATGTAAATAATTTGTAGAGTTTGTGAATAATAAATTAATCTTAAGTTCTCTGTTGCTAATACTCAGCTCCTTCTCCTTTTGTCTGCCTTAATTGCTGCCAGTTTTTCTCAGTCCTGATCTATTTTTTCTTTTTGTGTTTAAAGAACCTGTTGAACCCAAGATGGGTCCAAAACAATATATATATATATATATATATATATATATATATATATATATATATATATATGTGTGTGTGTGTGTGTGTGTGTGTGTGTGTGTGTGTGTGTGTGTGTGTGTGCATATAACACAGGCAAAGAGATATACTGGGTGTAGGTTCTGCTCAGTTTCGACTTCATTTCTAAGCTTGGATATATCAAATCCATGTTTTCTTATTTCTAAGCCTAGAAATAAAGTCGAAAGCAGTCTGGACCTACACTCAGTATATTTCTTCACGTGCAATTATGAGTGATTTATAAATCACATGTCAGAGGGATTATAATTACATATACTGTAAATATATATATACGAGTATATATATATATATATATATATATATATATATATATATATATATATATATAGATAGATAGATAGATATATAATCACTGTTCTACCTCCTTTCCTTGATTTAATATACATATATATATATATATATTTGTATATATATATATGTAAATATATATATATATATATATATATATATATATATATATATATATATATATATATATATATTCATAATCACTGATCTACCTCCCTTCCTTGATTTAATAGAAATATATACGCACACACACACACACACACACACACACATATATATATATATATATATATATATATATATATATATATATATATATATATATATATATATATATATATATATATATATGTTTTCTCTTTGTTAAAGTAAGAGGGCATATTAGGTGAGAATCAAGAAACAAGCAGGAGTTGTTGTTCCCAAAACCAAACAGTCGAAAGGGGTTGGAATTTCAGTTTCGAGGCTCACTTTTCTATGACCTTTGTACTGGCGAGTCTTTTGTCATTTATCAGATGCTACCTGTGCCCAAGCCAAGGCGGTTTTGGGGAGGATTTTGAAGCAAGCCCCCACGCCATTTGACCCAGCTCGACAGAGTCTTAAGGCAACCACCACCAGAGAGGCAACAAGCAGATCAGGCATCTCTCATTTCAACGGACCCAGGGCTTCTGATGCAATTGATCACTGCATTATCTTTTCCAGCAGTAAGTCTGAAGATGACAATTACTCCCAGTTCTCTTTCCCTTCATCCTAACGCTTTTTTTCATGTTTCAAGTTTTTCTCTCTTAAACAGTCACTGACTAAGAAAAGTCCTAGAAAAACCATATCCCATTTATGAAGTCACATTTATGAAGTACAATTACTGTTGCCTAGTGGAATTGGATAAATTATCCTCCATGGTGTTAAAGTAATATTCTTGATCTAAGATTCATCCCTTGCAGTCAACTAATGATAAGTGAGAGGTCTTTGATATGTGAATGTTATCTGAATATGTCTCTTCCAGAATTGTGCACGCCTTGGAACTTGGCCAGAATCTTGTTTGGAGAAGAATTAGCATCCTTGATACCAAAATCCTCAATTCACGAGCTTGAAATTGCTTATACACATGTCACAAGAGGCCCCGAGCCGTTGCGTTATTCACTCCTTTTTGTTGAAATACCTTGTGTCTGAAGTGGAACGAAGTTGGAGCTGTTATTAGCTCCTGTAAGAAACAATTGGTGTATTTTACTTTGTTGGAACTGGTTGTTTGAGTAATGTAGTTGATTTATTTCATGTGTTCAGAATAAATTGCCATATTCAGTAATCTAGTCTCAACTGGAGACCAAATCTAGTCGTGTTAAATTATATGTCTTTTTTTGGTAACTATCAGCCTTAATTGATAGGATTACGTGGGTCTTAGCTTAAACAAGGCACTAAAAATAAAAAAAAATCAATAATTAAACTCATCAGCCAAATGACCCACGTAATAATATATATATATATATATATATATATATATATATATATATATATATATATATATATATATATATACACACACACACACACACATATATATATATATATATATATATATATATATATATATATATATATATATATATATATATATATATATATATATATATATATATATATATATATATATATATATATATATATATATATATATATATATATATATGTCTGTGTATGTAAGGTATTGTCAGCTTAAATGATATATCAAATCCATGTTTTCTTATTTATTTGAAGTTATTATTTCCCTCAATCTGAACCGCCAGCGCATACAGTATCTATCGTAATAAACTCTTGATGACATTAAGAAACTGTTGTATGTCCATGGGCTCGTAATGTGTAAACATTACGAGTGGGAAACATAGAAATTTCCAACCAAACCTTATCCGGTCAAGTCCATAATACCTGAAAATCTGTAACCGTGTTCATTAATTCGGGAATAAAAGATTAGCATCAAAAAAGCTCACACTTGCTTAAAATATTACTTGCAAGTTTAGGAGAAAGTTTAAACGATTCTTGTTTCCAAATACCAAGTTCAGTATTTTTAAATAATTTAAAAAACTTCCATGAGTAAAGGTTCCTGTTCAATTCTACAAGCAGCATGTTATTAGTTAACAATTTTATTAAACACATACTGTAAGTGTCCAAAATAAAACGAATATATTGCAATAAAAATGTGTATTCTTCACTATAATGTTTACTCGTAAGTTGAATTGCTGTCATTCGTTAGTCTACTTCAGAAATCATAATATCGAAATCTCATACCAGATTCTAGATTTTAGCTGATGATAAACATTAATGATAATCGCAATCATCTCAAAGTATACCACGACCAATTATGAAATGCGCTGTTGATGGGATATTCTAATAGACTAACAAGAGTACTATCCTGAGGCAGCAAAAACATTCTATCTTAATGTCGGATTAAATAAGAAATTAGTTAGTGTTTGTAAGCGATCAGAGTTGAAACACTGGAATACAATCATTTATGTTCAATTATTGCCCACATATTTTCTTGAGAATCATATCTAAGACTTTGCAGATCATTTAATAAAATTCTTTTATCACGTGGATCACTGGGAAGACACTCATTCACTATACCAACAGAATATGAAGTTTTGATCAGTGATCCATTTCAAACTTATTAACTGTCTTCTTTATGAACTGCAGCTCTATAAAACCACTGTCAGAAATGATGGTGGTATAACACTCCACTTGTCCCAGCTTAATAGAATGAGACCCAGTTTTCGGTGATAATCAGAAGATAAGTTAAATTTTTTCAGGCCAGTCAGTTTCGTAATCTAATACCTAAAATTCTTCCTTATTTTAAAACATTAAAAATCTTTAAATACAATTCCAAAATCAATCAAGAGAACCTGATCACAAGCGGGGCATTTCATATCCCGCAAACTACTAAAAAAAAAAAAAAAAAAAAAAAAAACCGAGTGACCAAATCAACCTATAAGCAGTAAAGTATTAGGTCCTCAGAGGCGAACAAGACTGACCAGTAACAGCAGCGATAAGGGCGTCGTTATGACAAGTCTCCTGCTGTTTTATACCGTTATGACGCCAGACTGCTTCCACTTCTATCCAATGAAGAGACGAGGGAAAGGTCTTCGTTACGTTATGTGCTAATATCCCAGTATATAACAGGAGACATCTTTGTTCTTCAGGAGAGCAGTTTGATATAACGGAACTCTGGTTTTCGTTGCGTGTTTACCTGGGGCATTTCTTCCGACATACTTTAATACAGCTTTAACCTCGACTTTCTGACGTACCTTTCCTTTTGGTTCATAAATAAATGAGGATATTTTCATACCTAACAAGAAAAAACCTAATGCCCGAGATATTACTCATCCTTATGGTCAAAAGAACTTAGTTTTACTTTGTTTTTAATGAAAATTAAATTATTATCCTGAATACATCTTCTGCTTTTAGAACTTTGGAGTTACCATTTTCCCATCTTACAGATTTAAGAGTTCTTAAAATTTTCAACAACTAGGTAAAAGTCTATTTTATGCCATGATAAATATGATAGCTTTATGTTTATGATAATGATAGCGAAGGCAGTAATGATGATGACGTTGATAATGATATTAGAGAGTAAACTAACCAATGAAATCAGCAATAACAGCAACGACAATAAAGATAATTATCATGATAATGGAACATGTAAAGTACAGCCTCCGATCTGTTAATTTTCCTTAGTGATTGGAAATAAAAACGTCTGATAAAGTGTTTGAAAGAGGTATTTGGCTAAGAGCTCTCAGAAGGAGGCAGAACTTCATGTTCAGCCTAAGGTTTGATTGATATAGAAAAGGAAGTACATTTGATTGTATAAAGAAAACGTAAAGTGCGTTAAATAGGAATGATGTAGAATGTAACATATTTTTTTTTAAATGAAAGGCACAATAATTTTGTTGCCTTATAGAAACAGAAATGAAACTTGGCGATGTGAATTTACTGAGCAAGATTCCAATTTTGTCTTAAGAGAGGGCCCTGCCCTGTGAGTAAGATATTTCATTAATAAAAGATTTCATTTTAAGAAATTGGAATAGTACACTGTAAGTCCAGAATTCATATTTGCTATGTAAATATGTTCTATTAAAGTAATATGCCAACAAAATACATAATGAAGAAGTAGTACAGAATACATGAACTTTCCTAAACAAGAACCTAGTGATGCACAGTTTCCTTATTGTCAAATAGAAATTAATGTTCTTTTTCGTCTGGGAAATTTACTGGTATGTAAAAATAAACAAATCCAGAACGGGAGACAAAGAACAAGGCAGCTGAATTAAATCCTTCTCGTCTTCTTGAAAAATTTCAGTATTTAATAGAAAACTGGTGGCATTACTCGTTATTCCTGATATTTAGGAGGGTAAATAGAGAGCAGCTTCCTATATATTTTAATAGGGTGAGTTTTAGAGGCAATGCAAACGTATTTAATTAATTTATTTATATTAGTTAAAACTTAAGTACCAAATTCCTCTTTTGATTTCTTTTAAAGGCTAAATAAGCAACATCAGATGAAATACTAGGCTTTGTTCATGGACTTATCTCCTCACCTTACAACATAAGAAAAGATGGTCTCTAAGCAGTTCAGAATTATCAATGATTATTATTAATCATTCAGTTGATTTATTGTCATTAATTGGTTTGGAGCAAATCCCTTGATTGATTAAAATGTTTGGATAAGAAATCAGTTGCATATCTATATAAACATTCACCTAGAATTCAAGAAGACTTTTATTAAGATAAAGCTTTTTTAGGGTTTATATATAAAATATATATATATATATATATATATATATATATATATATATATATATATATATATATATATATATATATATATATATATAATGAAATAACATCACAACATCACTGTGTATATATTCATAATACTCAGGTAGGCTTCAGTATGATGGGATGATTTGGGTTCCAGATTATTTAATTCACAAAGTGCAATTTACAAAGTTCTAACTTTCGAAGATATCCTATATGTCTTCGAAAGCTAGTACTTTGTAAATTGTACTTTGTGAATTTGATAATCTGGAATCTAAACCATTCCATCTCATTGAAGCCTAATGCTAATAGTATGAATATATATATATATATATATATATATATATATATATATATATATATATATATATATATATATATATATATGTATGTTGTAATCCCTTGATTATCTGTATTTATGCTACCCAGACATCAACATTACCTTGAAGGTCTGCAGCACCATAATCTTTATACAAAATAGAAATGTATATATATATATATATATATATATATATATATATATATATATATATATATATATATATATATATATATATATATATATGAATGTCTTTACTGTAATACCACAATGTAATATGAATATAAGAAGGCCCATAAAACACTATTTGAACGTTGTAACCATATATTTCGGGCACTTCCTTCTGTGCCCCTGTTCACTGGTAAAATATGGATAGATGAAATGTTACAGGAGTATATATACAAAGCATATGTAGGTGAACAGTGAACAGGGGCACAGAAGGAAGTGCTCGAAATATATTGCTGCAACGTTCAAATAGTGTTTTATGGGCCTTCTTATATTTATATATGTACAGTACACACACACACACACACACACACACACACACACACACATATATATATATATATATATATATATATATATATATATATATATATATATATATATATATATTGCAACGAAGGAAATAAAATTAATTTCAATCGTTTTAATTGCTAGGACTGTGGGTTTCCACTCGCCCCTTCATAAACTCTCTCCTTCATTCCCCAAAATGGTTAAGTCTAACCCCTCTCTCTGTTCAAAATGACTGCCTTAAGGCCTTGTTCCAGATGACCTTCGAAGATGCCTTCCTTGACAGCGCCAGACAATGGGCAAGGTAGGGCCAAAAAAGAGAAAGTTGGCACCCTGCCCTATCCTAAAACCCTCCTTGAAGGTTAACTGATGCCATGCGGCCTATATAGAAAACATGACAAAGATTGACCTTTGTGCCACCTAGCCAGATGCCACCACTTAATCTCCAAAGGTTATTTATAGACAATGCAATGGAAATCGAGATAGAGAAGCGCTCCAGACGCCACCAAGGACAGATGTCCTTAACCTTGCCTGACCCTTGAATCTTCCACGTGTTCGCCCCCTAGGCTCGAACCAGTATACCTTTGTAGAGGCATTTTAATTCCCTCCTCCATTGCCAGCACCCTATCAAATGAGGACACTGTCATCTTGACGAAGGTAATGTACCGGAATAAGGTTTCTTAGTCAGTCAAGATTCCTGTTATTTCTCTGTTTGATTTTCATTTATTTTCCATTGTGCAATCACCTTCAGTAATTTATGTTGGAGCATTCAGTGTTAACGTAATTATGCATTTAGTGTTGAACTGAGTTACTTGGCACCATCTGTGCAATTCCTCAGTCCCCTTTGAGTGCCTTATTATTCTTGCAAGTAACTGTCTTGCATATATATTGCAGATAGGTCTTGACTGTGGAACCACACAACTCTATCCATGTGGAGTCCCCCTTCTAACCCCCTCTGCGATGTTTCCTGTTATGAAGATATCTTCGACGTAGAATATTTATTCTGTGTAGTATTCATTCATTTAGCAGGCCTTTATTATTACCTGCCAAGTAATTCGTCATTCTTCTGATCTGTGTTTATGTAAATATAATTAGTTAAGAGAACCCTTGAGTTTATGTAATTTTCCCGCACATGAAGAAGGCCCTAAGCCACAGATTTTCCCTTGTTTGTCTACGAATTGTCCTAATATTGAGTCAGATAAATATAAGGAACTCCCTGCTTTCACCCGTTGCCTCCCAGAATCAAGTAAGTATCCCTCGGACATTCGTAACAACTGGCGTACCTTGCCAAGTATGCAGTTGCTTTGCAATTATCAGCACAGTAGCAACTGCTAGCGGGTATGCATAATTAGAGACGACCCTGATATCATACCCCCTCCATTTTAAGCACATGAGAAGAGCCAGTTCCACAGCATGAGTACGTGTCGAAATATTTTGCTTAGGTTTATGTTAGGTGCGAAAAGTGACTGCAAATCAGTGTTAGGTAATTGATAGACCACGTGCATGCCAAATTAGTTCATGAGAAGAGAGAGAGAGTATTAACAATTCTACAAGATTTTTGTGCTATCGCATGGTAGCTACATGTTTTAAGAATAGGAAGCTAGGGAGTAACTCTGTCAAAGAGTTAAATAAAATGAATAGAGCCCTTATTCAAGATAGCCACACTGTAAGCGACCACCAAGGCTTTGACTCTGGCTATTTTTGCACCGCTGGATTTATCTCTCTCGCTCTCTCTCTCTCTCTCTCTCTCTCTCTCTCTCTCTCTCTCTCTCTCTCTCTCTTTCTTTCTCTCTCTCTCTCTCTCTCTCTCTCTCTCTCTCTCTCTCTCTCTCTCTTTCTTTCTCTCTCTCTCTCTCTCTCTCTCTCTCTCTCTCTCTCTCTCTCGCTTGATCGATAGGAAAAGCTAGGAAGTATTGAGGAACTTAAATTTCCACTCTCAAGACAAGAGAATAGTAATTCCGACACGGAATCTTCAGTTCCAGGCCACATGGGCCCATCCCTAACCGTCCACCATCCTTGATTTGTGAGTTCCATTAGAAATTCCATTGTTATAAAAACTGCACGCACATCACTCACGTATAAATCCCTTTCTTTCGCTCGCTAATTTTTATCCATACGTCCGTGCACCTCACTGCATTTTTGAAAGTAATAAACCTTTTATTCTCTGAGTAGGATATTCCTCGGCGAGCCCGTAGTATTCCTGTAAATTTATTTATTGGCGAATATATCAGCGAGAATTTCCTCGTTCATTCATTACTGCGGGAGGCCCAAGCTTGGGAAAAGGGTAGGCTCAGGTAAAAAGCCAGACACGCGGTCAAGACAACACCCCCCCAACCGCCTGACTCACCCATTGACGGCGAACGTCACGAGACCAGAAGTAAATATTAGAGTTACTACTATAGTACACGTGCGAGCTAAGGTTTGTTTTGATAACAGAGAATAACAATTCCTTTCCCCCACTCATAACATCTCGGCAGTCCGGTCTGCCCCGCGCATGATATAAGATTAAGCATTTTTTTCTTGCCCTTGTGTGTTGGAGATTTTAATATTCGATAGGATCGATGTACTGTTTTCATTACGCCACATTTAAAATTATTTGACAGAGCAAGGAAAATTTCCTTTACACACCATAAGTGTACAACTCCGTAACCCTGTTTTTTCATTAGTTTTGCAGCTTCTCCGCAACATAAAATATACATAAAGGCTTATGTCAGCTTGGGCTAAATTTTCCTTCATTAAGAACCACTAAGTCTATTCAGACATACTAATTTTCGTTCACTCTGAACAACTGAGTTTCCAGACACCCTGAAATTTGTCTTATTCAGACATATTAATTTTTAACTGTCTTTTCAGACACCCTGAGATTTGTCTCGTTCAGATATATTAATTTTCGTTCATTCTGAACAAGTGAGTTTTCAGACACCCTGAAATTTGTCTTATTCAGACATATTGATTTTTAACTAAGTCTTTTCAGACACCCTGAGATTTATCTTATTCAGACATTTTTTAACAGTCTTTTCAGACACCCTGAGATTTGTCTTACTCAGACATATTAATTTTTAACTAAGTCTTTTCAGATACCCTGGGATTTGTCTTATTCAGATATGTTAATTCTTAACTAAGTCTTTTCAGACACCCTGAAATTTGTCTTGTTCAGACATATTTTCAGACACACTGAAATTTGAGTCTTATTTAGACATTAATTTTCGTTCATTCTGAACAATTCAGTGTTTTAGACACCCTGAAATTTGTCTTATTCAGACATATTAATTTTTAACTAAGTCTTTTCAGACACCATGAGATTTGTCTTATTCAGACATATTTTTTTAAATAAGTCTTTTCAGACACCCTGAGATTTGTCTTATTCAGACATTAATTTTTAACTAAGTCTCTTCAGACACCCTGAGATTTGTCTTATTCAGACTTATTAATTCTTAACTAAGTCTTTTCAGACACCCTGAAACTTGTCTTATTCAGTCATATTTTCGGACACCCTGAAATTTGACTCTTATTAAGACATGCAATTTTCGTTCCTTCTGAACAATTGAGTTTCGGACGCCCTGAAATTGATCTTATTCAGTCATTAGTTTTTAACTGAGTCTTTTCAGACACCATGAAATTTGTCTTATTAAGACATAGGCTACTAATTTTCATTCATTCTGAACAATTGAGTTTTTCAGACACCCTGAAATTTGTCTTATTCAGACACATTAATTTTCGTTCATTCCGAACAACTGAGTCTTTCTGACACCTGAAATTTGAGTCTTTTCAGGCAACTGAGTCTTTATAGACAACTTGAATCTATTCAGACACCATGAATCTGTTTATTTCGAACAACATTGAGTCTCGTCAGACATATTGAACCTGTTCACTCGAACAGCCCTGAGTCTTTTCAGACACCCTGAGTCTTCCGAAACACCCTGAGTCCTTCGAGACACCCTGAGTCTTTCGAGACACCCTGAGTCTTCCTAGACACCCTGAGTCCTTTGAGACACCCTGAGTCTTTCGAGACACCCTGAGTCCTTTGAGACACCCCGAGTCTTTCGAGACATCCTGAGTCTTTCGAGACACCCTGAGTCTTTCGAGACACCCCGAGTCTTTTCAGACACCCTGAGTCTTTCGAGACACCCTTAGTCTTCCGAGACACCCTGAGTCTTTCGAGACACCCTGAGTCTTCCGAGACACCCTAAGTCTTTCGAGACACCCTGAGTCTTCCTAGACACCCTGAGTCTTCTGAGACACCTTGAGTCTTTCGAGACACTCTGAGTCTTTCGAGACACCCTGAGTCTTTCGAGGCACCCTGAGTATTTTCAGACACCCTGAGTCGCCCGAGACATTGATTTTCTAACGGGTTACGCCCATATAAGCAATATCTCAAGATGTCTACGACATCCAGGGCTCAGCAAAATAAGGATTTCAAATTCTACATGTCCGCTGGAAAGGACATGGGACTATCAGGACAAGCCCTGAGGGAATGGATCCAAGAGAGAGTAGATGATGCCTAGGCGGAAAGAGAGGCAGAAAGACAGGAGAAGGAGAAAGAAAGAATTGCCAGGGAAAATGAGAGGAGGCAGAAAGGCAGGAGAAGGAAAAAGAAAGAATAGCCCAGGAGAAACGAGAAGAGGCAGAAAGGCAGGAGAAGGAGAAAGAAAGAATAGCCAGGAGAAACGAGAAGAGGCAGAAAGGCCGGAGAAGGAGAAAGAAAGAATAGCCCAGGAGAAACGAGAAGAGGCAGACAGACAGGAGAGGGAGAAGGAAAGAGCTCATCAGCTTTCAATGGCAGCTCACGACAGGCACAACACACCAACACCCTCTCCTTACTCAACCCTCAGCAGTATAGGCACCCTCATCAGAAACTGGGACGAAGCCAAGCCTGAAGCCTGGCTTGACCATGTTGAAAAGGTCCTGACGACCTATCAGCCCTCTACTGTAGAAGGGTCTCTGATCCTAGGAAAGCACCTTGAAGAGAAGGGTGCCATTGTATTCAATGCTCTCCCCCTTGAGGATCAAGGAAATCTTGCCCTTGTCAGCCAAGCTATCATAAAGGCTTTTGAAATAACTCCCCACCATTGGAGGAAAAGGTGGAGAAATATGCCTAAGGAATTAGGCCAAACCTGGTCTGAGTGGATCTTCAAAAACACCCAGGCCCTAAAACAATGGCTAGAATCTCTGAAAGCCACTAGTGTGGAGGATGTCCTCGAACTCTTCCAGCTCGAGGACTTCTTATTTTAGGCCCTGCCAGCTCTCACCACTCATCTATACGATAAGACACCTAAGACAGTGGTCGAGTGCTGCTGTTGGGCTGACATATGGGATATGCATCATCCCCATCTTAGTTCCCATGGACAGAAATTATATCCCTCCTCGCCCGCCTCGACCAAAACCCAGCAACCTCACAAGAATGGGCACCCACAAAAGAAACTCGTGTGTGGGTATTGTAAGAGAATAGGACACCCCACTGAACAGTGCCACTTGAAGGCTGAGAATCAGCCAGCAGCCCCCTCTACATCCTCAGACGGGACAACACCCCAACAAGCCACAGCTGGATCGTGGACAAAGGGTAAAGGGACTGCTCCCTCCTATGGAACAGTGCCAGATAAAGATTATTGCTGGACTTATTGCCCCGCTTACAAAGTCTATGGGCACTCCGCCCAATGGGCAAAATGCCCTAATAATAATAAGCCAAGTATGCCTGCCCTTGCCTTGGTAGGTGCCCCACCAGCCGGGTCAAGGCATTTGATGATTCTGACGCACAAATGTCCCCGTGGAGCTACCATTAACAGACGTAAATGCGTAGCAATTGAAGGTATCAATAACTTTAAAATGATACTGTCAAGTTAAGGATCACGAGACCTCATAGATCTGAAATTTGCGACCTTACAGTAGCCAGATACATTCCTGGAGGTTATAACCTCCTCCTGAGACAGGACTTCTAGTCTCCAGCTAAGTTACAGAAATCCAGGGGGCCAAATCCCCCAAGTCATTCATCGGGCATGAGTAAGCCTGAAACGCCTGCATTCGTTCCACTGCCAGTGCCACCTGAGTGCAACGTGCAATGGCCCCCTTCATCAAGGTCGACTCCCAATCCCATTCTGGTGCCCGGCACTGCCCCAGTGCTGGTGCCAGGGCCCCAAATAGATTCCACTCCAGGAGATCCCACTCTTGATTCACAATCTCTGACAGTGTCACTTGGGTACACTGAGCAGTTCCAAGCTCCATCCGTCCCAAACGACTAGCAATTTCCAAATCAAATATTAGTGCCTGATGCTGCCTTAGTGCCAGTGCCAGAGCACTCCCCTGATCTCCCTTCCAGAGATCCCTTCTCTTCTCCCAGGTTGGCTCCATTACTAATACCAGGGCCCCAAAGAGATTCCCCTTCAGGAGATCCCACTCTTGATTCACAATCTCTGACAGGGTTACCTTTTGTGCACTGAGCAGTGCCAAGCAGCAGGTATGCTTACCTGGGACTCGGTCAAGAAACGTAGTAGCCACAGGAAATCACTTTGTTGGTCTGTAAGTGATCGTCTTGATGATTGGTGAGAGGATGAGGATCTCTACGTCCATTTTACGAGTGGAGCATTGGAAGTCAACTGCTATGTGACTGGGAGACGACCTGGTTGCTTTGACGGGAAGATGGATTCTTCTGTGTCTGTGTTTGCTTCTTCAGAATATCAAGAGGATATGGAGAGGTTAACGAATGTCTTCACTTATTGGTGGATCATTTCATGTTTGAGGAGGTGTTCCTGTTTTGATAGCGAGCAGCTATCATTAATAATTCACCTGATTATGTTATGTAATCTTTATCCTATGGTGGTAGCAAAGTCTACCTTGACAATTCAATAGGATTGGTCTTTGATACTTCTGTTGTGTTAACTGTCTCCATAATTGTTGTTGTGCTGCCCATTACCTATTATTATTGCATGTATATATTTATGATGGCTTTGTCATTATTATAATTGATGATGAGCAAGTATATGGCTCTTGATGATGGTTATCATTATTATTATAATTAGTGATGAGCAAGTTTATGGCTCTTGATGATGGTTATCATTATTATTATTGGTGATGAGCAAGTGTATGGCTCTTAATGATGGTTGTATCATTACTATTATTGGTGAGAAGCAAGTGTATGGCTCTATTGATGAATTATTTGTTTATTCATATATTTTGATATTGCTGATGTTTAATACTATATATTTGGGGCTCTCTGACTGTCTAATGATTATTGTCTGTGCTGTCCAAATACATGACTCACTTATAAATTTTGTAAATAAATTAGTTTAAGATCACTTTTTTTTTTGTTTTGTTCAGCTCCTTCCTCCTTTGTCTGACTCAATTTCTGCCAGTCATTCCAGTCCCATACTTTTTTTGTATTTAAGAACCTGCTGAACGGACTGTGGTTTATTATATATATATATACTGGGTATTACGAAATTAGAGGCCCCGCCTCCACAGAACAAATGGAAAATTATGAAGTTTTCTGCTACAGCCTATCTCTAAGTACATTATTTTAAGTTTCTATTAAGCTATTTTTCATTTTACATTTCTTGTACTTTCAGACTGAGTGAATCCACGTTATAACCTTCAGAGAGGCCAGGGGTGCTGGCGCATCCTTCATTTCACGTTCCTGGATAGCTAAATACATTAAAAGAGATGAATCCTTTGTTAAAAGAAACTGGAACAAAAATCCATATGACTGTCATCGCAAAAAGAGTGAGAATCTTGGAAGGCCTGAAGTCCCTTCTCAGGAGTCAAAAGACATCATAGCTGAGGCAGTGGGTAGACCAAGAAAGTCTTTACGTCAATTGGTGCTTGAACTAGAAACAAAAAGGGGAAAGAAGAGAAGTTATAGTGCTGTATATCATGAGTTGAAAAAATCTGGTATCAAGCCATTTCATGTCATCAGCAAGCCCAACATCACTCAGCAACAGAGAGAAGACCGTGCATGGTTTTGTGGTTCATTTCTCAAAGATTGGGATGAAGCTGACTTTCTCCATGTTGCTGCATCAGATGAATTCTTCATTTACACAGTCAGGAAGCCAAATCATAAAAATGACACCATTTGGGCTACAAAGTTGGATGATATCAACAATGACGTGCACTATCTCCAAGTTGTGAAATTTCCTGAATGTTTGGGAATTTTTCTCTGTTTCACAGCCAAATGGTTAATGTGGATCATCAAAGAAAAAGGACAGTCATGGAATGGCGAATACTTCAGAGAAACTGTGCTTACTGGTGGAGTATTTCCTTTCCTCAAAGATCCTGAAAATGTGTTATCTGTTGAAGAAGTCACATTTTTGCATGATAAGGCACCATATTTCAAGGCTCTTCAGACACAGGAGCTGCTTCGAAACAGTGGTATAGATTTCTTCTTGTCAAGTGAATTTCCAGGTAGCTCCCCTGACCTTAATGAGTATGAAAACATTGGTAGCATCTTAAAGGATCGTATTGATGCGCGCACAGTGAACTATGGTGGTATACCAAACCTTGACGACCTGCGAAGAGAGGTGACCGAAGTGCTCAGGGAAATGGAGTTTGAGTCTCTGCTTTTTTGCGATTTGCTGAAATCATACCCCTCAAGAATTCAGGCTGTGGTACAGGCAGATGGAGGCCACACAAAATATTAAATACTCAGAGAGAAACTTAAATAAATACCTGTTCTGAATTACTTTCGTTTTTGTCCATATCAATTTTAGTTTATGCGGTGGGGGCCTCTAATTTTGAAACACCCTGTATTTATATATATATATATATATATATATATATATATATATATATATATATATATATATATATATATATATATATATATATATATATATACTGTATATGTATATATATATATATATATATTTCTACAGAATGTTCCAGGCCAGGGATACTTACTTGATTTTGGGCAGCAACAGATGAACGCAGGGAGTTCCTTATATTTATTACATATCTGACTCAATATTAGGACAAGGGAAGATCTGTGGCTTAGCGCCTTCTTCATGTGAGGGAAAATTATGTAAACTCAAGGGTTCTCTTAACTAATTATATTTACAGATCAGAAGAATGATGAATTACTGGGCAGGTAATAATAAAGGCCTGCTAAATGCATGAATCCTACACAGAATAAATATTCTACACCAATGATGTATTCATAACAGGAAACATCACAGTGGGGGTAGAAGAGGGACTGCATATGGATAGAGCCAAGTGGTTCCACAGTCGAGGCCTATCTGCAATATATATGCAAGATGGTTACTTGCAAGAATAATGAGTTCAAAGGGAACTGAGGAATCGCATAATGGAACATAAATGAAAAATCAGACAGAGAAATAACAGGAATCGTGACTGACTAAGAAACCTTATTCTGATACATTACCTTCATCAAGATGACAGCGTCCTCATTTGATAGGACGCTGGCGATGGAGGAGGGAATTAAAATGCCACTATAAAAGTATACTGGTTCGAGCCTCTTGGTCTAACACGTGGAAGGTTCAAGGATCAGGCAAGGTTAAGGACATCTGTCCTTCATGGTGTTCAAAGCACTTCTCTCTTTCGATCTCTGTTGCATCATCTATAAATAACCTTTGGAGATTAAGTGGTGGCGTCTGGCCAGGTGGCTCAAAGGTCAGTCTTTGTCATGTTTTCTATTTAGTCCGCATGGTACCATTTAACCTTCGTGGAGGGTTTTAGGATAGGGCGGGGCACCAACTTTCTCTTTTTTTTCCCCTCCCTGGCCTGTTGTCTGGCGCCGTCGAGGAAGGCATTTGCGAAGGTCATCTGGAACAAGGCCTTAGTCAGTCATTTTGAACAGAGAGAGGGGTTAGGCGTAACCATTTTGGGAATGAAGGAGAGAGTTTATGAAGGGGCGAGCGGAAAGCCACAGTTCTAGTAATTAAAACAATTGAAATTAATTCTGTTTCCTTCTCAGCTACGTTACAGATGTAAAAACGGACACAGGTGGTTCGGAGAGAGGTCCCATTCGTTGCACCTCCCCAACCAAGTAGCATTCACACCCTAGATCGGATGAGAATGATTACCAGCAAGCAAACTCACTTAAATACTTTACTTTACTTCTCTCTCATTTCCCTTTGGTGCCTTATAATTTAACTTAAACTTCTGCGTAGCAATTAATTTCAAGAGGCAAACCAGCACTGACATTTATGTTAACACAGAATAAATACTTGCTGCTAGAAATGACATATTTTTATCATTAAATTCCTATTACATTAAGGCAGTGTTAATTAGGATATTTTCATAACGTAATAGTAGAGTTAAAACAATGAATTAATCGTAGGTTAATTCTAGAAATACTTCATGCATTTTTAATAATAATCCATTACTAATTTTGCACACTTGCAGTTAGTCTGCCTTGAAGAGGCATTACAGTAAGGTAAACGTGGGCTTGGTTAGGTGCTACCACGATTCTTGAGCAACAGCTCAGTGCCATTCAGGCACCAAAAACACAAGGTTGCGAGTCTGAGACTCGAGATTTATTACAGAGATTCACAAAGGCAATAGGTGACAGATTCAGAGTAATCAATGATTGTTAATAAAATAAAAGATGGTGATTAAATATGCCGAAATTACATTCCTTAGCCTATGGAAAATGGCTAGGTTCATTCTTTAGCAAAAGGAGGTCGCAAAGGTAGCCAGAGGACGCGACTCCTCCAGCAAGATCATTTGCCAACATCTGCGATAATGGCACTGTGCCAAGTTGGCACTCACATAATAATATCTTAATATCATATTTTAAAGGCATCATGCTGCGGTAGGCATGAAAGGGAAGTCATTGGACTTATACAGTTGGTATATCTGTTAATGGCACTCTGCAGGGGCAGAGGGGATTAGAGTAAAAATGGGGGCCTTGGTAAAGCATAAAATAAATGTGAGTAATAATCAAAAGTAAGGAAGGGAATGTTAAAGGGAAATAAGAAGGGATAGAGTTATAAAGGAAATAAATAGATGAAGGACCCTGACATCCTCCTCTTCGTAGGATAAAGGGATGGCACTGTGCCATTTTGGCACGGGTGCCAGGAGAGCTCAGGGTCTGTCTTTAAGCTACCTGGAATTATCCACGCCCGTGGTATTTCCTCCATGGACCTCGCTTACTTTGATGATTTGTCTCGGTCGGGGAATCGGTGGAACCAGGCCCGGGGAGGGTATTTGAGTGTCACCTGTGTTGGCTTCTCTGACGGCTAATGCAGGGGCCTTCTTTGCAAGCTCTACCATGATCCATCGCAGTTCCTTCAGTTCATCGGCCATTTGAGACATGTCAGAATCCTTACTCACTGTCGTGTCTGCAGCAGTCTGAGACAGCGGAAACGGTTGTGGGGGACGTGAGAGGCTCATAGGTAAGAGTGACCAACTCGGGCACAGGTTGCGAGGCTGCACCTTTGGGTGAGCTTCCGCTGTGGTTGGAAGGATCTGTCTCTCTTACCCGGCATTAGTAACAGAGCCAAGCTGGGAGAAGAGAAGGGATCTCTGGAATGGAGATCAGGGGAGTGCTCTGGCGCTGGCACTAAGGCAGGATCAGGCACTAATATTTGATTTGGAAATTGCTCGTCGTTTGGGACGGATGGAGCTTGGCACTCCTCAGTGTACCCAAGTGACACTGTCAGAGATTGTGAATCAAGAGTGGGATCTCCTGGAGTGGAATCTATTTGGGGCCCTGGCACCAGCACTGGGGCAGTGCCGACACCGGAATGGGATCAGGAGTCGACCTTGATGGAGGGGGCCACTGCACGTTGCACTCAGGTGGCACTGGCAGTAGAACAAATGCAGGCGTTTGAGGCTTACTCATTTCTAATGAATGACTTGGGGGATTTGGCCCCCTGGATTTCTGTAACTTAGCTGGTGACTGGAAGTCCTGTCCCAGGAGGAGGTCATAACTTCCAGGAATGTATCTGGCTACTGCGAGGTTGCAGATTTCAGATCTATGAGGTCTCGTGATCCTCAACTTGACAGTATCGTTTTAAAGTGATTGATACCTTCAATCGCTATGCATTTACGTCTATTAATGGTAGCTCCACAGGGACATTTGTGTGCCAGAATCATCAAATGCCTTGGCCCGGCTGGTGGGGCACCTACCAAGGCAAGCGCAGGCATACTTGGCTTATTATTATTAGGGCATTTTGCCCATTGGGCGGAGTGCCCATAGGCTTTGTAAGCGGGGCAATAAGTCCAGCTATAATCTTTATCTGGCACTGTTCCATAGGAGGGGCAGTCCCTTTACCCTTCGTTCACGACCCAGCTGTGGCTTGTTGGGGTGTTGTTCCGTCTGAGGATGTAGTAGGGGCTTCCAACTGATTCTCAGCCTTCGAGTGGCACTGTTCAGTGGGGTGTCCTATTCTCTTACAATACCCACACACGTGTTTCTTATGCGGGTGCCCATTCACAAGGTTGCTGGGTTTTGGTCGAGGCAGGCGAGGAGGAATATAATTTCTGTCCATGGGAACTAAGATGGGGATGATGCATATCCCATATGTCAGCCTAACGGCAGCACTCGACCACTGTCTTAGGTGTCTTATCGCATAGATGAGTGGCGAGAGCTGGCGAGGCCTAAAATAAGAAGGGCCTGGGTCTTTTTGAAGATCCACTCAGACCAGGTTTGGCCTAATTCCTTAGGCATATTTCTCCACCTTTTCCTCCAACGGTGGGGAGTTATTTCAAAAGCCTTTATGATAGCTTGGCTGACAAGGGCAAGATTTCCTTGATCCTCAGGGGGGAGAGCATTGAATACAATGGCACCCCTCTCTTCAAGGTGCTTTCCTAGGATCAGAGACACTTCTACAGTAGAGGGCTGATAGGTCATCAGGACCTTTTCAACATGGTCGAGCCAGGCTTCAGGCTTGGCTTTGTCCCAGTTTCTGATGAGGGTGCCTATACTGCTGAGGGTTGAGTAAGGAGAGGGTGTTGGTGTGTTGTGCCTGTCGTGAGCTGCCATTGAAAGCTGATGAGCTCTTTCCTTCTCCCTCTCCTGTCTGTCTGCCTCTTCTCGTTTCTCCTGGGCTATTCTTTCTTTCTCCTTCTCCGGCCTTTCTGCCTCTTCTCGTTTCTCCTGGCTATTCTTTCTTTCTCCTTCTCCTGTCATTCTGCCTCTCTTTCCGCCTTGGCATCATCTACTCTCTCTTGGATCCATTCCCTCAGGGCTTGTCCTGGTAGCCTTGCAATGGAAGATGCATAGATGAGCTGGCGAAGGGTATTAATCCCAAAAGAGAAAGTTGAACACGTGGCTCCCATATGGCTCACAGTGGCTGAGCGATATAGAAAATGGGCGCCCAATCAAGCAACAATAACGCCACCTGGAAGGATGAAAAATGTAGTCCTTACAAGTGCATAAAAGGACGAACAACAACGTGTGCCTTCTCAGAACTAGGGTAACAAGAGAAATTCCCGGCCTCAGACTCCAGACACTTGTCCCTTACCTCATCTGCTCCATCAGAGCCCTGATTTTCCCACGTGGTTGTTTCGAGCTTAAGTTTTCCTTTGTGGTGAAGCCCCTTTATTCATGCCCTCCCTGCTGGCGAGGTTCCCTGCCTCCTACGGAAAGGTAGTATTCACAAAGCGTGGTTTTGAATCAGTCACTACCCTATTATTCTTCTACTGAATTTATTTTCCTTTCTAAAGTGAAATCTTTTCACGAGACCTGATCTGTTTAGTGCAGTGAGTAAATTATTCCCGTTCACGTTCATTCCAGTGCCTAGAATCAAGTTGCTTTGACGCCTTATGTGCAACTCCCTCGATTCCTTAATTCGCTACTTAAATCTGTGTGAGTAACCGATGCATTCTCATTTGCAGACAGAGTTGCTTGAAGTGGAATCTTCTGCTCACCCCTGTGCTTGTGCCGTGGTTACAACCCTGCTCCTCACCCAACAGTGTCCTACAAAGTGGATTTTTCCCCTTTTATTGTTATTGTATAACTTACTCTAATTTTAGTTATTCAAAAGGAATCTGTTTTCATCCTGTCTGGCTTTGCAAATTCCCCATTCTTTTGATTTAGTTTGTTAATATAAATATAAGTGATTCTAGTGAGCTTCAAGTTTTCATCTAAATTCACCCACTGAAGTAAAACCTTCAGCATGTAAAAATTTATTCTTATTAAATCAAAATTTGCTATAATTCTGAGATTAAATTTAAATAATTTTGGAAATACTATTTTAAATAATTCTTGAATGTAATTATGAAACAAAATGGTAAATTATCAAAGTAAAACAGTTAAGATTTGAAAGAAAATGAAATTCAAAAAAACAAACAATTTGAACAACACTATGGCAAAACATACAAATACACAAAATATGAAAAATGCAAATATAACAAAATCATCAAAGTGGTATCAAAACTTTTCACCTTTACGAGACCGATCTATCAATCACTAGATCACAAATACTCACAAATGATCGATCGATCTAAACAACACTAAAAAAAAAAAACATTTCTTTTAAATGTTATTACCTTAAATGCTGCAGCAGCTGTTACACACTAACACAATATTGTCTGTTAAATTTCACAATTAAGATTAAAATCAAAGAGTGACCAACAATAACACACTTTACGTTATGAATTTAAACATGAGAGAGAGAGAGAGAGAGAGAGAGAGAGAGAGAGAGAGAGAGAGAGAGAGAGAGAGAATTGACTTTTTAGATATCAATACAGCATGACCCCTCAGATAAAAATGACTCTTTTACTCGATACTTGCCAAATTAAAACCCCACAGAATGTTCTATGTACGCATGAGACAAAGCTCTTGTCCAGAGCTATACACTATCAAAAATTGACTCATAGCAACAGACATGTGACTTCCACTCTCTGTGAAATTTTAGATTATGCAAGATTACGCATCCTAACATGAAAATTAACCACAATCGTGTCTTATGTCTGTATATGACAAATCTCTCGACCAGAGTTAAAGCAGATCCACACGTGTTCAAAGATGGCCGTCGGTCACATGGCACATAGACACATGTTTGCTTGTCTGATATAAATTTCCTTACTTACATTATTATAGAAATTATAATTCACTATCATAATTGTGAAGTTTAACCTAGATATCTATACCAATGACATTTCAATATTATTACATAGAATATTTCATGTGTACAGAAAAACATATGACAAATAGAAAAACAAATTGCAATAACATTTTGAAAAAAAAACATATACTAATACATCCCATACAAAAAGCAAGGGAACTTCATAAGATTCCTTCCCCCAGTAGATTGTTTATCCCTGGATCCAATGATTCACAATAGGATAAATATTCTGCAACTACAATGTTTTTCCCCGAAATGTGTTTCACTTCCATATTATAAGGTTGTGAACACAAAGACCACCTTGTTAGTCTTTGGTTATGATTTTTTATCTTGTTTATAAAAGTGACTGGGCTATGGTCATACAATACTAAAATTTCTTCATTTTGGGGTCTGTTCACATACACTTCAAACTTTTTCAATGCTGTTATTAGTGCTAATGTTTCTTTTTCTATTATTGAATACACTCTCTGATGTTTTTTTCAGTGTAGACATAAAACAAACAGGATGCAGAATAGCACTGTCATCTTCTTGAAGTAGGACAGTTCCAGTTCTACAGTCGGAGGCATCAACTTGTATCACAAACTTCTTATTGAAGTCTGGAGCTTGGAGTGCTGGCACTGGTGTTAAAATGGCTTTTACCCTCTCAAATGACTCTTGACACTCTGGATTCCAAACAAATTTTGTTTAGGGACTAGTAGTAGGGGGCAGGGTAACCTTACGGATACCCTTTACATTAGCATCAACAGGAGCAAGAAGGCCTTTTCCAACTTCAAATCCCAGATACTGAACAGTTGCCTTTCCAAATTTACTTTTTTTTTTTAGGTTGATTGTTAGTCCTGCTTCTTATAGTTTCTTGAAAACTTTTCTTAGAGTCCTCAGATGTTCTTCCCATGTTGTAGAGTAAATCACTATGTCATCAAGGTATATGTCCACTCTTTCAATGGATCCTAACAGCTGATCCATTACCTGTTGGAATGTTGCAGGTGCATTCATCAGATCAAATGGCAAAACAGTTTATTGATACAGTCCAAAAGGAGTAATGAAAGGTGACAGTAATTTACATTCTCAGCCAAGGGAATTTGGTAATACCCTGTTAACAAATCTATATTTGAAAAAACTTGGCTTGCTGAATATTATTAAGTAACTGATCAATAAGAGGCAAGAAATAATTGTCAGCCATGCTGATGGAATTCAATTTCCTATAATCAGTACACATTCTACATGTGCTTTGATGGGGGTTTTAAAGAAGACCCATTTTGTAGTTTTCTTGCCTTTATTATAAAAATAAAAACACGGGGGCATAATCGGACAGAGTGTCCCTTGGATATCTCTCTCTCTCTCTCTCTCTGGGTTCTCTCTTTCTCATTTGCACAACTTGCACACTTATATGGAACCCATGAAGATAGGGTTACCAAGTATTGCATTGTAAATTAGAACAAAAGATTAGAATAGCCATATTCTTTATACCAAAAGTGATATTAGTATAAACAAGATATAATTAAACTATATGTGTCGGAATTAGTTACATATTTCTCATAATTGTTGTTAAACATATGTGGTATTCTGTTACATATGAGTATATTCCCAATCACGAGAAGATATAATGTCTTCCCTCTGCTCTATCTCTAAGCCGAGGTTGGCGTGAGACTGCGAGGGTCACTGTACAAGGAACTATGTACCTTGCAGAAATTAAGCCTCTGTGTACAACATTGCTTCCATTAAGCAGAGAAACACCAATGTTCTCATTTTACAACAGAAAAAAACCTCCCGACTACCTCTCCACTCCTGGTTTTAAGGATAAAGGCTTTTAACTCTTTTAAGTGTTGTGATGGAGATATCTACTGAATGTTGAGAATTAAATTTCCTGTTACAAATGAGCCCTCTGGTTTCTTCACCAACACGCATGGAGAACTGTAATGACTTGAACTGTGTTCTGCTAATCCATGCTGTAATAAATACTCATCCTCTTTTTTAGAAACATCTTTGTGAAAAGGTGATAGTCGATATGCTCTCTATTTAAAAGGTTTTCCATCTCTTATCTTTATCTCATGTTTTGTCTGGTTGGTACACCTGGGTACATCTGCAAATAACAGGGAAACTTTTTATTGCTTCACTTAATTCGCCACTTTCTTCAACACTCAGATGTTTTATTTTATCCTCTAAAATTTCCAATATGGGAGAATTGTTCATCTTGCTTTCAGCTCCCAATTCGTAGCCATCATCGTCCTCTGTGGATGAAGTTGTCTGTGTTACTGAAACTGTTTCAGTTTTAGTCTCAGAGAAGTAAGGTTTCAAAAGATTTACATGGATCTTCCTCTGTCGTTTCCTTCTTCCTAGTGTTTCAATCACATTAGTGTGATCACTTAATTTCTCTACTATTCTGAAATTTGTTTGTAAGGGGAAATCTTTTCACTGGTAAGAACACTAGAACTTGCTGACCTACATTAAAATTTCTGTTTAGTTTTGGCATCATATCTTCTTTTCGTTTTCTCCTGGCTTACTTTCAGATTTTATAAAGAGAATTTTCCAATTTCTCTTATCCTTTTCCTTAAGTTCTTCATATATTCTCCTTGGATTTCCTCTTGATTTTCTTCCCATTTTTCTGCAAGAATCTTCAGCGGTCCTCTTACTTCTCAACCAAAAATCATTTCATTTGGTGAACATCCCATGCCTTCTTGATAAGCATTCCTGACTTCAAATAACATTAGGGGTATCCCATTCTCTTCCTGACTCGTGACAGTATGTGTTAACATAGTTTTTAATGCCTGGTGGAACCTTTCCAAGGCTCATTGACTCTCTTGATGGTATGCAGTTGATAATGGTTGTTTCACCCCTAACAAGTTCACCACCTCCCGTAACAATTTGGTAGTGAAATTCGTTCCTCTGTCACTTTACACAATTTATGGTATTCCAAACTTGGAGAAAAACACAGCAAATTCTCAGTGATTACCTTGGTACTTATACCTCTAACTGGTATTGCTTCAGGCTACCGGGTCACAGGACACATTAATGTTAACAGATATCCATTTCCTTGTTTCGTTTTCTGAAGCAGCACTACCACATCTATAATCCCTTGCTGAAGGGTTCTCCTCTAACTTCTATAGGTTGTAGGAGGGCTTTTTTGATGGTTTCATTTGGTTTTACAGCTACCTGGCAGGAGTCACATTCTCAACAGACCCTGCCTACATCTTTGTGAAGTCTAGTCCAGAAGAAATATTTCATAATCTTCTAAACAATTTTTCTGATTCCCACATGTCCTGACTTGTGTGCTAATGCTACTACTTGCTTCCTCGGTGGATAGGGAATAAAAATTTGACGATATTCACCCTATTCAGCATTTCCAGCTATATATGCAGGTCTATGCTTCCTCATTAGCAAATCTTCATTTAAATAATTACAAGTAGGAGTTTGTTGTATCTTTTCTTGATCAACAACTCTACAGAATAAATCAGATAACATTGTATCCTTGTTCTGCAGTTCTGCTAGTTTCTCTCTAGTCACTTGGCTAACTTCAAGTGCTGAACTCTCAATATCTGTTAACCCAACTACTGCAGTTTCACTACTATTCTCAGGAACATTCTGACTACTCTGAGTCTTTTCTAGAACAAAAGGTTCTTTTTCTTCTTGGGAAATCTCTCGTTGTTAGCACTAGGGGAAACATCACTTTCCTAGAACAGCTCTTCTAAGCTCAAATATTCTTCACTTGATTCTTCAATTGCGTGTAACTCCTCAGTTTCTTCATTTGTAGGCGTAGTTCTCTTCATACTCCTGGTAGTAACACAACTTGGAAACAAATAGGGGTTATTCTTCTCTAAATCTACTGCTGGACTCATTCTCAATGGTTTGTCCTTCACTATTGGACAAGGAACAAATGGTACACCACCAACCTCATTATCCAATAGAAAATGCATACCCTCAACAGCCAGTGAGTCCTTTACAACAAAATCAATATTCCCTGTCAGTAATTCACACAACACGGTGCAAGCAGCACATAGGAGTTACCACTTCTCCTCCTATGCCTTCAAAATAACCGAATCTCCTGTGAGATTCTCTTCTAACTGTGGGTAAGCGCCACGAACTACCACACTATGGTTACTCCCCATATTACATAACACCTTGACTGCACAGTCCTTTCTTGAGTTGCCATCGTACCTACGTAGACATATGGCTTAAAAGCCTCCAGGCTGCTCAGCCACTCACTGCTTGAGGTTACATTTCCACTGGTTGCTAAACACTCAACTTGTTTAGTCTCAGTCTTCTCCACAATGCTCTTCATAGTTTCTTTCACCTGGTACCTTTGACCACTTGATTAACCGGTTTTGACACCACATGTCTTCTG